>NW_026993325.1:0-15636 GCF_028769735.1 Zonotrichia leucophrys gambelii
AATGCCCAACAGCAGCTCCATCAGCACTTCCCTCCTGCGCCATTGGCAAACGGCGGCAGCTGCAGCCCTGCACTTCTGCCTCTTGCTGGGCATCTCCCTGGCTGCCCTCCGGGGAAAGGGCCTCATCATCAGCGGTAGCCTGCGGCCACCACCTGACACGCCCATGTTCTTTTCCTGCTCAACTGGCCCTCATGACCTGGGTCCATCTGCACCACTGTCCCCAAGCCATGCAAAATTCCCTTTTTGGGAAACACCGGGACATCTCCTACCAGGATGTGCTGCTCAGTTTTTTTTTCTTTTCTTTTCATAGCAGTTTTTTTCCTCCTGCCGTCATGTCTACCCCCGCTAGTGTCCATCTGCAAACCCCTCCTACGGGACCCTCCTGGGAGCAGAGCTTGTGCCCACATGCAGCAGCCCCGGGGGCCAGTCCCTTTTCCCCTAAATGCTCTCTGCAAACAGCCAATACATTTTCCCCCCCCTTGCAATGGCAACCCCTTGGCCAGTTTTCTTGATCCCCAGATCCTCAAGCTCCCCTGTCACACTCCACTTCAGAAAAATTTGGATTTTTTTGCTTTTTCTGTTTAGCTTTTGGTTGTTTGTGTTATTGTTTTCTTATGGCAGATCTTCAGGCTGTTGAGGACCCCCTCTGGAAAGGGGGCAAAAAACCCTTTTTTCCACCTGCCTCCCTCCCCTTGCCGTGCTCTCCTGTTCCTCAGCACGGCTTTTTGCCTACCTAAAACCCCCCCATCTCCTCCCCATCCTGGATCGGCCCTGTCGTTCTGTATCATGGTCCCTTTCCAGCCTGAACCCCCCATTACAGCCTGAAAAAAAAAAAAAAATTTTTCAGGACTAAAGTTTTTGGAGGGGAAAAAAGAAAACTGAATGACTTTTTTGGTTTTCAAAATTAAAAGTGACCATTTTCTCCCAAAATCCTTTGTATAAAATAACCTTTCAATACTTCTTGTTAGTTATTTTGAATTCCCTTTATCTGTTTTTTAGTTTTAAAATTTTCACAGGGAGATCAGCCCACAGTTCCAGGCCAACTTGGTGTTGCCAGTGCTGCTGCCGTGGCCCGCCCCGCTCCTGGTGGCCCGGGTGTTGCTGCAGGGCCTGAGTGCTCTCGGGCCCGGGGCACAGCCCTTTGGGGGGGCCCAGTGCCGGGGCTGCAGCAGGGACAGGCCATGGGCACTGTGGGGCAGCGCTGACGCCTCAGCCAAGGGCCTGGGGGCTCCAGGCTCCTTGCCCAGGCTTCTCAAGAACACACCCAGGCCAATGCTCAGTACAGAAAAGCCCTGAGCAGCCCAGGCTGGCCAGGGCAGGCGGGGGCAAACAGCATGGCTGGGGCTCTGCAAGGGCCCTGGGGCAGATGGGAGGGAGCACAGAGCAGGGGCTGATCTACCCCCAGTGCGCTGCACAGCCCAGGGCAGGCCCCAGAGCGTCCTCATGCAGCTGCCAACAAATTCCCCTCTGCAGCCCGGGCCCCTTTTCCCCAGCTCACACAGGTGCCCATCCTTGCAGGCACAGAACGGCAGCACTGCTCGGGAGCCCTGTTGCATTGCACAGAGCAGGGGGAGCACCCCCATGCTGTTGCTGTGGGGACATGACCTGAGGAGCACAAATGCCATCAGCCCGGGGCCAGCAAGGCTGGGGACCAGGAAAACCGTCAGGGTTTTGTTGGCCTCTGCAGTAAACCGAAAGTTGTTACCAGAGTTGGGAGTTTCCTGTTTTCCCTGCAGACGCTGTTCCCCAAATGCTCCAAGGGTGGTTCCAGAGAAACACAGAATCAGCAAGGTTGGAAAGACCTTGGAGATCATCAAGTCCAACCTTGCCCTGACATGCCTTGTCTCCCTGAGCCTCCTCTTCTCCCGATAAACAACCCCCGCTCCCTCAGTGCTCCTTTACAGGACCTTTTGTTCCAGACCCCTCCCAGCCTTGTTGCTTCTCTGGACTTTCTCCAGGGCCCCCCATGGCCTTCCCAAATTGGGGGCCCAGAACTGGACACAGCACTCAGGTGTGGCCTCACCGTGCTGAGTGTGGGGAAGAATCCTGCCCTGCTCCTGCCCGGCCACACCATTCCTGATCCCGGCCAGGAGCCATTGGCCTTCTTGCCCACCTGGGCACACTGCTGGCTCATGTCCAGCCTGCTGTCCATCAGTCCCCCGGTTTCCCCTTTTTGCCCGGCTCTGTCCAGCCCCTCTGTCCCCCGTGTAGCAAGCAGGGGGTTTTTGTGGCAAATGCAGGACCGGAAATTGGCTTGTTCAACCCACCTTGTTGGATTTGGGCCTTTGGGTCCGCCTGTCCAGGGCCCTGTGCAGAGCCTCCTACCCCCCAGCACATCCACACTCACACCAGCTTGGTGTCATCTGCAAATTGCTGATGCTGACTCAGTCCCTCATGCAGATATAGTGCAGACATTGAAATCCACGCTGGCTGGCTTTTGATCCTGGGCCCCCTGTGGGTGCCCTGGATGGCACTCAAGGTGATCTGTTCCATAACCTTGCCCGGGACCCAGGTCAGGGTGACAGGCCTGGGTTTCCCCCAGCTCCCCTTCCAGCCCTCTTGGGGATGGGCTCACATTTGGCACCTCCAGTCCTCTGGGGCCCCTCTGCTGAGCCGCACTGATGGTAAATGATGGAGAGCAGCTTGGGGAGCTCATCCACAGCTCCCTCATCCCCCTGGGGTGGATCCCATCCTCCCAGCACCTGTGAGGCTGAGGGCTCAGCAGGTCCCCAGCTGCTTCCTCCTGGATACAGGGGGCTGTTCTGCTCCCCGTGCCCATCCACCAGCTCAGGAGAACACTTGTCCTGAGGACAACTTCACTTATTCTTGAAAACTGAGGAAAAGAAGGGTTAAGTAGCCTCAGCCTTTCCCTCATATTTGGTAACCATATCTCCCCTAACAATGAATGGAGATTTGGTCCTTTTACCTCGTTTTGCCATTAATGTATATATAGAAAATTTTTCATTATTCTTCCCAGAGGTGGCCTGGTTAAACCTTAAGTTTTCACCTCTCTAATTTCTTTCTTCATGACTAACAACATCCTTAAACATTTCCTGAATTACCTGCCTCTTGTACAAAGGTGTTGCCTTCTCTTTTGGCCCCAATTGCTGCAAAGGCCCATCACATACAGAACGTCACCTGTTGGCTAAAGTAGGCCTCAGAGAGGGAAAATACAAAGTCTATAAATTAAAAGAGGGAAAGCAGCTAGGAAGTGAAAGAAGAAGAAGAGGCTGGAAGGCTACAAAAACTGGGACCCCCTTGACCACCTACCTCCTCCTACCCTTGCAGTACCTCAAATCCTTCCTCCAATTCCTCTTTCTGTGGACCCAATTCTCCTCCTCTCCCAGCTGTCATTCCTTTACCACCTCTAACCCATGTTATACCTCCACCACCTTCCCTCCACGCTCTCCTTACCTCTTTACCCTTTCACTACCGTCCTTACCTCTGCCATCTCAGCACCCCTTATTCACCAGCAAGTTCCTGCTCTGCCTCCACCACCACAAATGAGAAGCCAAACAACATCTCAGATCTCAATGCCCAAGAGTGAAGTTACCCAGTCAGCCTCCACAGTGATGTTTTACCACTTGGACCAAAGTGGCAAAAGTGAAAAATTGTTCCCCTCAGAGAAGTTCCGTGGCGGGGTGGCCAGTGAGATTGGATTTGTAACGCTCCCTTGACTGCGTCCAAAGTTGAGAACTTTAAGAAAGAATTGCGTAATTTATGAAGACCCAGTAGGAATCGCAAAATCAAGTTGCTTCAATATTTAGCCCCAATATTTATACATGGGGAGAATTGAACTCCATCTTTAACATCCAATTTTCCGGAAGAGACTCGATTAATACGAACTACAGGAATGAAAAATTGGGAGTGAGAAAAACCAACTGGGCCCCAGGTGACCAAAAAAAGCCTTCAGTGGAGCCTGACTGGGACCCTAATCAGAAGAGGGGAGAAGGAATATGAGAGATTTACAGATCCTGATGACCAGAGGGATAAGATCAGTCTCTAGAGGGAGTAATACCAGGTTAGCGTTGGACGGCACCCAGGAAAAAGACAAGACCCCAGCACCATGGCTTAATAGGCTAAGCAAACTTCCCGATTTACTCTGATGTTGGACCAGTTAAGCCCAGAAGACCAATCTTGGGTTCCCTGCAGTCGGGATGACCCCATAGAATCCTTTTTTCCCAGCCTGATGTTTCCAAGAAGGGGTTGAATTCTTTGGCTCTGGTTTCCAAGGTTGTTTATTGTTTCTTATCTATAATATTTTTTCTCTGACCGCTGAGATCTTTTCAGCATGGTCAGACAGAGGCACCCTCTCCATTCCGGGGCTGTGTTCTACGTTTTATCTATGATCTATGTGTACTTTATTTATCAATATTTTCCAATACCTAAAGACACACAGCAGGGGAACTTTCATCAAAACAAATGCACCTTTTATTGCATGCCCATAGTCAAATGTAACAGAAGGATTAGAAATGCGAAAGGACAGAGAGAGAGAGAAAGGAGGGTTGGTTGGGGGAATAGCTCCAACAGGAGATGATAATTCCCCCCCCCGTGTCTGCGCCAACAGATCCATCTGGTCACGTCGGAGAGAATCTCAAGTCTTTGGTTAACTCAGGACTCTTTTATAATCTACCGCCGGGGAGGGAGCAGGACGGCACATGGAGGGCACATGTGGAGAATAAATCCATTGGAACAGGCACAGACAGTCCAGGTGCTGAACACACAAACCGGTGCCAGCAGTGAGCGGGCCCGTTCTTTCAGGACTGGTTCCTATGGGAAACATCCCGCTTCCCATGGCAGACATCCTGCTCCAGTCAGGCCAGCACCCTGGGTTTTTAGAATTTTGAAGGGTCTCAGTCTCAGTCCTGGGGAGGGCTTCAATCTCCGTCCTTGACGGCGGCTGTGAGGCAGATAGGGATCTTTGGACCGTTGTCCTAACAGTGACATCCCAAAAACGTAGTAATTATGCATTTCCCCTTAAAATATAAGTTTTGGAATTAGGAGAAATATAAATATTTTTCTTATTATAATACTATTAGTCTATATTTGAATACAAAATTTTATATTTATATCTAAAAAACCCAAAGCTGGTTTTTGCCAGCAAAAAATTTATTGTCATTAGTTCTAAGTAACACAATTCCCAACATTAATTCATTCAGAAGTGTGGCTATGATTTTTCCTTCTTTATGCTAATCAGTCCTATTTTGAATCCTTTTGTTATCTTTTTTATCATTTTTCAAGGACAGGATAAAAGGGGCCCATTGGGGTCTTTGGAGACATTTCGGGCACATTTGGGGCAGTTTTGTGTCTGGAGGGAATTCAGAGAGAACTTGAGAGTCTGGAGGAAACTTGGGTGAGCCAAGTTGGGCACTTGGAGGGGCACCAGGATCTGGGGACAGTTCGGGGTCCGGGCAGCACTTGGGGGGCCCTGACGGGGATCGCTGGGGCGGGGGGTTGATGGGAGTTTGTAGGCACGGGAGGGGTGTGTTGGTGTTGTGTTGTGTTGTGTGGTGTTGTGTGTGTGTGTGGTGTGTAATGCAGTTTAACGGGGCCGGGAGCATCACGGAGTTCGAGCCCAGCTGCGGGCTCTCAGTAAAGGCGCGGGGCATGACGGGAAATGAAGTCCCGGCTGAACAGCACTGGGCATGCGCCGCGGAGCATGAAGCGAGCCGTCGTCCGGAAGTAGCTCCACCGCTTTGATTGGGGGTCCGGGAAGGCACTTGTGGACCTTCTGCATCCGAGCCGCGACTTGAGATCCTCGGGGGAACGCAAACGGTTCGGGAGCGCTTCGGGGGAGCTCCGGGAGCTTTAACCGGGCTCTTTAGGGCGGGGGGCAGGGCAGGAGTTTTAGGCGCGGGACAGTGTTCTGAGGGGCTCTGGGCCGCGGTGGAGGAGAGGAGATGAATTCCCAGAAGTGGCTGTACCGGGTATCTGTAGGGTGTGAGCACTCAGGGTATCCGGGGACGCTTTTGGGGGCTCCGAATGGGCGCTGAGGGGGCACTGAGGGATCCTGGAGGGTTTGGGGACACTTAGGGACAAAGGGGGTAGCGGATCCAGGGGTTCTGTGGAGCGCAGGGCGTGACGGTGCGTTGCAGTCCCGGCTCCAATGGGGCTCAATCAGGCCGCAGGGCAACGACGGGAGTGTGGGTACCGTACGCACGTCCCCGAGTCTCGATCTCCTGGCGCTGATTGGCTCTCAGGTGATGGGCGGGAGTCTCGGCAAATCGGATACGGTGGAGGCGGGAACAGCCCATTCAACTTATCACGTCCCTCCAGTACAGCCAGTTCATCCCCAGTACAGACCAGTACAACCCCAGTACGAGCCCTGTTTATCACAAGTAGAACCCAGTACGAGCCCGTGCCCCTCAGTCCCTCCAGTACAGCCCAGTCCCACCCTATCACACCTGAGTTTATTCCCAGTCCCTCCCAGTTCAATCCAATGACATCCACACGATGCCCAGTGTCCCCAGTCTTCTCCGCAATGGCCCACTGTCCCCAGTATGTCCCAGTATCCCCGAGGGTCACTTCCAGTATGTCCCAGTGTCTCCCACAGCATTCCCAGTGTTCCCAGTATGTCCCAGTCCTCCCCAGTGTTTCCAAGGACAGTTTCATTTCTCTCGGTGGCCGTGGCAGCCAAACCCAGCAGTGGGGTCAGTGCAGTGCCCTGCCCATGGCCACAGCCCCTTGCAGGGGCCCAGTGCAGCTTGGGCTGATGATCCACCCTCACAGCTGGCCCAGGACAGCTCTGCAGTGCCTTTGGTGGCACCTGGGGCTGGCACCCACCTGAGCAGTGTGTCTGTTTGCACTGGGGAAACTCAGCAGTTTGAGATTGCTGCAAAAAGTACAAAAAGGGCAAACCCCTCTTAGGCTGAGTGCAGCCAGCTCTGCAAGCACAGCAGGGCCGGGGGCAGTGAGGACAGACAGGAGGGGCGGGCAATGTGGAGCAAGGTTGTCCCAACTGGGTCAGAGCTCCATGGCACAGCTTCTGTGAGCAGGCCAGAGCTAGCTGAGGAGAGACCCTGGGTGCAATATCAATCACAGAATGCTGCAATCAACCTCTGCTCTAAAGAGAATATAACAAAATACACCCTTTTAAAAAAGGATGTATATTTTTTACTGCTCTTTGAAAACTTTCTCTCATAACTGGTACTAGGAAAACTTTAATGACCCTCTCAGGCTTTGCTGTTGTTTGCATCAGACTCAGTCCTTGACAGTGTCTTCAAAAGAAAAACTTTCCAGAACTCAAAGTTAAATTTAGACCTCCAAATTTTCTTGAAGTATTAATGGCTCCCACTGAGGACCATGACTGGCCTGCCTCTTCCTCCCACACAAAGGCTCCTTCTGGGGGACATGCTGCACCCAGCCTGCCTGGCAGGGAAATTCCTTTCTGTTTGGGTCCTGTCTGTTTTCCCTAATCTGCCATTGCATTAATTCTTTCTTTCTCTGCTGTTCTCTATTGTGCCAAATGATCACATCTCTGAAACCTCCCTTCAATCCCTCCCAGGTCCCTCTGCTGTCCTCAGTTTCCACTCCACTCAGCACAGAGCTGCTCTCATTTGCTATTTTAGAGGGTATAATTACTCAGGCCTGAAGCTGTAGTGAGGGATAACTCCCAACATCACATGGAAATGTAATCCTACCAGTGTGTTGTTTTATTATACAGTCACTAAATGTGAATTACAATTTACCCCATTCCATAAATCACACCCAAGTTCCCAGATTCACTCCTTGTTTCTCTATCCCTGCACCCTTGAGCCAGATGTCTTCATCTTCCCTCCAACCATCCTTGCTGGGAAAGCACCCCTGCATGCCTTGTTTCTGGGCTGAAAGTTCACAGGCACAGTAAAAAAGCTGAATTAATTAACCCTTTGGTATCAGCCCCCGGGTTTGTGAGGGCAGCAGAGGGAGGGAGGAGGCAGAGCTGTCAGCAAAGAAGGGCCTCAGCCAGGGGCGCCGGGGATGCCGACAGCCTGCGGACAAGAGGCCCCAGGGGGGGACACCCTGGGACGCCCGGGGGGTGCAAGGGCCAGGGATGGGCGCAGCGCAAGACAGCCCTTGGGGAGCCAACTTGGCGCACTTTGGGGCCTGGCTGCCGGCCGGGCCTGAGGGAGGAGCAGGAGACAAGTGACCCTTGCAGGCCTGGGGCCTCATTCCCTCCTTTTTCCCTTGCTCACACCTGGAGGGCCGCCCTTTCCCTGCCTCCCATTTGCACACCCCCCACTTTTCCCAGTGCCCCCCCGGAAGAGCCCTGAGCAAGGAGGGAGGGACAGGATCTTTTCCGGGCCCAGGGGTTTGGGTTTTCGGCCTTGGCCCTTCCATTCTGAAACAAAACCCACTTGCTCAGCACCGAGACACTTTGCCTTTGTTGTCCCCAGCGTAATTCAATCCCTTTCCTGGAACCTGGACTCTTCCCAGTGGTGCCCTCGGGGGGAAGGCTTTAAAACTGTAAGAAAATTTGGAGTTTAAATTTAACTTTGTGTTTTTGACTCTCAAAGAGGGAGTTTTAGTAAAACAGCAACCCCTGAGAGGGTCATTAAAGTTTCAGCCCAGTTATGGAAAAAGGTTTTCCAAAGGAAAGATAAAATATACACCCTTTTTTAAAGGGTGTCTTTTTTTTAAATTTCCCTTTAGGCAGAGGTGATTGAAAGCATTCGGGAATTGATATTTCCCCAGGGTCTCTCCTCAGCAGCTCTCCCTGCTCACAAAACTGGGGCCTAAAAGCTCGGGCCCCAGTGTGGACAACCCTTGTCCCACATTCCCCAGCCCCCCCTGTCTGTCCTCACTCCCCTGGGCCCTGCTGTGCTTGCAGAGTGGCTCACCCACCTGAGGGGGGTTTTGCCCCTTTTTTGGGGTTTTTTGGGCAGCAATCTCAAACGTGAGTTTCCCAGTGAAAAAGGGCCCACATGCTCAGGTGGGCCCAGCCCCAGGGGGCCCCCAAAAGGCACTGCCAGAGCGTCCGGGGCCCAGCTGTGAGGGTGGATCATCAGCAAGCTGCACGGGGGGGGCCCCGCAAGGGGCTTTTGCCATGGCCTGAAACTGACCCCACTGCGGTTTGGAGCCACGGGCCACAGGGGAGAAATGAAACGGGTCCTGGGAAAAAAAAAAAAAAAAAAACCCCCCCTGGGGAGGACTGGGACATACTGGGACACTGGAAATGCTGTGGGAGACATGGGACATACAGGGACAATGGGCCCCATTTTTGGGGAATACTGGAGACACTGTGGTATCCTGTGGATGATATTTGGGGGGGAACTGGGGGGGATGGGCTGTACTGGAGGGACGGAGGGGCCCAAGGGGTTGACGGGGTTCTATTTGGGGATGAATTGGGGCTTTAGTGGGTTGGTTGACTGACTGGGAAGAACTGGTCCACGGGCGACTGGAGAAGTTGAATTTTTCCCGTCTCACCGCATCCATTTGGGCCGGGACTCCCGCCCATCCCCGGGCCCCAAGCCAATCAGCCCCCTGGATTAGACCTCGATGCGTGTAGACATCCCCTTTATTTTTTTTTTTTTTTTTTTTTTTCTGCCTGCAACTCCCGTCTTTTCCCCGCGCCCCTTTGGGCCCCTTTGGAGCCGGGACTACAAGGGCCCGTCATGCCCTGCGCTCCACAAACCCCGGGACCCGCCATGCTTTTTTCCCATTCATTAAGGGGTCCGCCAAACCTTCCAGATCCCTCAATCCCCTTCAGCGCCCATTCGGGAGCCCCCAAAAGCCTTTCCCCCGGTACCCTGAGTTCCCAACCCCCCAGATGCCCCGGGACACCACTTCTGGGGAATCTTCCTCTTCCAGCCGGCACCAGAGCCCCTCAGAACAGTCGGAGAAAATTCCCGGGCGAGCCCCCCGCCCTAAAGAGCCCCGGGTTTGAGTCCCCGGGGCTGCCGCAGTGCTCCCAACCGTTTATGTTTACCCGGGGGATCTCAGTACGGCTCGGACGCAGAGAGTGTCCGCCGACCCTTCCCGGACCCCAAACAAAGCGGGTGGAGCCCTTCCGGACTATACCCATCATGCCCGCGGCGCCCTGTTCAAATGCTGTCCAGCCGGGACTTCATCTTCCCCCCTCTTCCTGCGCCCCCAAGAGAGCCATTTCATGCGCCTCAACTCCCATGATGTCCGCGGCCCCCTTAAACTGCATTAGGGCCTGCGCCCACAACTCCCATCAATCCCACCCGCTGAAAGCCCCATCAAGCCCCCCCGGGCCGGGGGGGGGGGGGGGGGGGGGGGGGACCCCCAAGGCCCCCCAAAAACCCCTCCCTGACCTCCAAGGGGCCCTCCCGGACCCCCAATGCTGGGCCCGGGGCCCCGAACTATCCCTCAGAAAAACCCTTGAGTGCCCCAAGTGCCCCACCCGGCTCCCGTAAGTTCCAGACCCCCCAAAATTTTCTTGAAATTTCCCCCCCAAACCAAAAAATGCCCCAAAGTGCCCCCGAAAGTTCTCCATGGACCCGAATGGCCCCCTTTTTCCTTTCTGGTTTAAATGAAAAAAAGATGCAAAAGATTGAAAAAAAGGGCTAAATACCAAAAGATAGAAAAAATCAATAGCACACTGGGTTAATTAAATTTATGAAGGGAATTGTGTTACTTAGAACAAGACCAATAAAAATTTTTTCCTTGCTAAAAAGTATGGATTTTTTAATAAAAAAATAAAAAATTTGGGGATTTCAAATATACAATAATAATATTAAAACAAGAAAAAATAGTTTTCCCTTTTTTTAATCCCTACATTTCATTTATGTGAAAATGCATAAATTTTTATGCTTTTTGGGTGTCATTTGTAGGGGCACGGTCCAAAGATCTCTCATCTGCCTCACACCAAAGCAAGGATGGAGATTGAAGTCCCCAAGGGGCTGAGACGGGACCTTCAAATCTAACCCGGGTGGGAGGCCCGATGGAGGGGGACGTTGCCATGGAAGCGGAAAGTTTCCCCTAGGAACCCTCCTGAAAGAAGGGCCCCGCTCACTGCCCGGCACCGTTTTTTTGTGGTCAGACCTGGATGTCTGTGCCTTTCCCCAAAGGGGTTTTTTCTCCCCTGTTCCCTCCATAGCCATTTCCCGCTCCCTCCCGGCGGTAGATTATAAAAGAGCCCCGAGTTAACCAAAGAAATTGAGATTCTCTCCCAGTGACAATGATCTGTTGGCCAGACCCCGAGAATTCATCTCCTGTTGGGAGCTATTTCTCCAACCCAAACCCTCCCTTTTTCTCTCTCTCTGCCCCCTTTTTCGCCTTCTAATCCTTCTGTACATTGCTATGGCATGCAATAAAAGGTTTCAATTGTTTGATTGAAAGTCCCCTGCGTGTGTCTTTAAAGGGATTGGGAAAAAATGATAATAAAGTACACATAGTTCATAGGAAAAACTAACACCCCCGGGGAAAGGAGGGGTGCCCCTCTTCTCCCTGCAAAAAAGATCTCAGCAGCCAGAAAAAAATTTTATAGATAAAAACAATAAAAAACCCTTTGGAAAACCAGAGCCAAAAATTCAGACCCTTTTTTGGAAACCAAGCGGGAAAAAAGGGATCTTGGGGTCATCCCCATGCGGGAACCCCAAGATTGGTTTTTGGGGCAACGGGGTCAACATCAGGAAATGGGGAATTTTTTCTTTACCCATTAACCAGGTGCTGGGGTTTGTTTTTTTTCCCGGGTGCCGCCCCAACCTAACCTTATTCCCCCTAGGACTGTCCTTTACCCTCGGTCTTCGGGACTGAATTCTTTTCCTTCCCCCCTTTCTTGATTGGGGCCCCCCTCAGGTCCACTGAAGGCTTTTTTTTGGTCCCCGGGGGGCCGGGTTTGTTTTCTACCCCCAAATTTTTCCCTTCCTTCATTTTTGTATTAATCGTCTCTTCCGGGAAAATAGGATGTTAAAGATGAGTTTTTTCTCCCCATGTTAATATTTGGGTAAAAATAAATTTTTTCAATTCCACGGGTCTTCCACTAAATTTCCAAAAATTTTTTCTTAAATTTTTTCCCTTTGGCCCAAATCAAGGGGGTTTACAAACCCAATTCAGGGCCCCCCCCCATGGAACTTCTCGAGGGGAACAATTTTTCATTTTTTTCCATTTTGGACCATGTTACAACACAGCTCGGGGGCTGATGGGTAATTCACTCGGCTGAGATTCTGAAATTTGTTTGGCTTCTGTTTTGGGGGGGAGCAGAGGGGGAAGCTGGTAATGGGGTGCATGAAGGGCAGAGGTAAGGGGGCAAATAAGGGTTAAAGAGAAAAGGGAAAAGGGTTAGGGAAAGGTGGTGGAGATAAGGGGTTAGGAGGGGGAAAAGGGAATGACTTTTGGGGAGGGAGAGGGGGCCCCCAAAAAGGAATTGGGGAAAATTTTTTGGGGTACTGCGGGGGAGGAGGTATGGGCAAGGGCCCATTTTTTTTTAGCCTTCCCGCTTTCTTTTCTTTACTTTCCGCTTGTTTCCCTCTTTTAATTTTAACTCTTTTTTTTTCCCCCCTCTGGGTGTACTTTACCAACAGGGGGACTCTGTATGTATGGGCCTTTTGCGGAACTTGGGGTAAAAAAGGGAAAGGTGCATCCCTTGGAATGAACCCCCCCGGTAACTCGGAAATTTTAAGGGGTTTGTTAGGTCAGCAAAAAGAAAATTTAGGGTGAAAGCTTAAGGCTTTACCCGGGACTTTTTTGAAGATAAAAAAAATTTTCTATAAATAACAAGGGAAAAGGAGGTACAAGAACAAACTCCTTCTTATTTGGGGAAATGTTTACCCCAAAATGAGGGAAAAGGTGAACCTGACCACTTCTTTGCCTCATTTTCAAGAATAAACAGGTTGTCCTTGGACAAGTGTTCCCTAGTGGGGGATGGGCACGGGGACGAAAACCCCCCCCTATTTCGGGGAAAGCATTTTGGGGCCCGCTGACCCCTCAGATTTCAAGGTGATGGATTGGGGGGGTCCACGGGGGGGGGGGGGACTTTGGGTGAGCTCCCAACTGCTCTCCATAAAATTTCCATCTGCTGGCTCAGCGGAGGCCCCCGGGGGCGGGGTCCATGTGACCCATCCCCCGCAGGGGGAAGGAGGAGTGGAGAACCCAGCCTGTCAGAAAAAACCGAGTGCCCGGCAAAGGGTTAGGAACAGATCCCAATGCCATCACGGGGCGCCCCAGGTGGCTGGGGGATCAGAGCCCCCCAGCGGGTTTCAAATCTGCATTGCGCATGAGGGGACTGAGTTGACATCAGAAATTGCAGTGCACCAAACTGGGTGTGATGTGGCGCTGGGGGGTAGGGGCTCTGCAGAGGGGCCCGGGGCGGCTGGGATCCGGGGCCCCAAAACCAAAAAGGTGGGGTTTAACAAACCCCAAATCCGGTCCTGCGCCACGGGGTGGGGATGAGTGGCTTACAGCACCGGGGAGAAAGGACCCCAGGAGTGATGGACAGCAGGGACATGAGCCCACATGTGCCCCGGGGTAAGAAGGCCCGGGCCCTGGCCTGATCAGGAATTTGGGCCCCAGGACCGGCAGTGATTCTTCCCCCGCACTCAGACTGGGGGGCCACCCTAAGGCTGTTCCGTTTTTAGCCCCCTTTAGAAAAGGGCCCTGGAGGGGCGGAGGGGTCCAGAAAAGGGAAACAAGGGGGGGAGGGGTCGGGAAAACAAGCCTGTGAAGAGCAGCGAGGAAGCGGGGTTGTTTTTCCCCGGGGGAAGAGGGGCTCGGGGGACAAGGCATGCGGGCCGGTTTGTCTTGATCCCCAAGGTCGTTTCCCAAACCCTTCTGATTCTGGACTTTGGAAAACCCCCCCTTGGAGGGTTTTCAAAAACGTCTGCGGGGAAAAGGAAATCCCCCCGGGGATCAAACTTTCTGGCGCGCGGGCCACAAAAAACCCCGAGGTTTCCCGGGGCCCCCCCGCCCTTCGGCCCCCGGGGTGGGGCATTTTTGCATCCCAGGGTTTTGCCCCCCCGCAAAAAGCATGGGGGTGCTCCCCCCCCTCTTGCAATGCAAACGGGGGGCCCCGACCAGTGCTGGTTTCGTCCCCCAAGGATGTGGCACCTGGGGTGAGCTGGGGAGGGCCGGGTGCAAGGGGGAGTTTGGACTCCACAGGACGCTCTGGACGCCCCGGGCTGGCACGCCTGGGGATGGATCAGCCCCTGCTCTGCTGCCCCCCTCCCATCCCCAGGGCCCTTGCAGACCCCCAGCCATGCTTTTTCCCCCCAGCCCCCCACGGCCACCCTGGGGTGCTCACGGGGTTTTGGGGTGAGCTTTGGGCCCTGGGTGTGTTTTTGAAGAGCCGGGCAAGAGCTGGGCCCCCGGGCCCCGGGGTCAGGGTCAGCACTGCCCCACGGGCCCCAACCCCGTCCCTGCTGACCCCCGGGCACTGGCCCCCCCCGGGGGGGCCCGGGCCCAAGCCCCAGCCCTGCAGAACCCCAGGGCCCCGGGAAAACGGGGCGGGCCACGGCAGCACACGGGGCAACCCCAAAGTGCTGCTGGCGGGGGACACTGCTGGGCCACACTGACTGCCCCCCACCTGCACACGGACTTTTCGCGCACCCCCAAAAAGGAAAAAAAGGGATCCCGCAGAAACCTGCTGGAACCCTTTCTTCCTTTACAGCCACTGAAGACAGCCCCTCATAGAAATAGGTTGGGGGGGGCCAGTAAAGGAGAAAGGGAAAAAAAAGAGAAGGCACAATAAAAAATCTTTTTTAGAAATTTTTTAAATTAAAAAAAAAAAGAACCCCCAAAAAAATACAAAGTTTGAATTTTACTTTAATTACAACGATTGGGAGAAACGGGCCCCATTTAATGTTTCTGAAAACACCATCATCATTCCCCCACTCACCCTTTTACTTGGTTTTTCCCCAAGGGTGAGGGGGGTTGGGGGGGGGGCACAATTTTATTCAGAATGACAGGGCCAACCCCGGGGTGGGGGGGAGATGGTGGGGGCTTCAGTGGAAAGGCTGCGGTGTCAAACGGAAAAAACCCCCCGTGGGGGGTGGTGGAAAAAAGGGTTTTTGGGTCCCTTCTCAGAGGGGGTCCTCAGCACAGCCCGAAAACTGCAATAGGAGGAAAACAATGAACACAAAGAAGTTGGGCTACACAAAAAATTGAGCAATAGCCCCCAAACTCCCGGGGGGTTTTTTGGGGCAGGGAGCTTAGGATCTGTGGGATTAAGAAGAACTGGCCAGGACTTTTCCTGGCAAGGGGGAAGGAAAAAAAAAAATTATTGGTGTGTGGGCATGAATAAGAAAAGGGGACTGGCCCCGGCAGTTTCCAGGGGGCCAAAGCTTGCTGCCCAGGAGGTCCCGTAGGCAGGGGTTTGCAGAGGGAAAAGTAGCGCAAGCACATATGGCAGGAAACCACCCCAAAAGAATAAAAACAAAAAAAAACTTTGCAGCACATCCATGTAGGAATGTCCCGGGGTCCCCAAGGAAATGGCAGGCTTTGGGACAGTGGTGCAATCATGCCCGGTCACTAGGGGCCCGGTTTAGCAGGGAAAAAGAACTGGGTGGCAGGGGGTGGCCGCAGGCTACGGCACTGATATGGGGGCCTTCCCGGAGGCAGCCAGGGGGGAAACCCCCAAGAGGCAAAGTAGGGGCGCACGCCGAGTGTCTCCCTTCCAGCAGGGAATTTCCCCGATGGGAGCTGCTGTTCACATTTCTTTTTTCCGGACATTGGACGTTCAAAGAAGACTTTTGGCAA
>NW_026993326.1:0-15616 GCF_028769735.1 Zonotrichia leucophrys gambelii
GGGGCCTGTGGCTGGAGTGGCCCCTGCTCTAAAACCAAACCAGGATGGTTCCCAGATGAAAGTGGCACCAGTCCAAATGGGCTGGTTGATAACAAGGGCTCCCGCAATTGGGCCCGCCAGAGAGGGGAGGGCATTTTACTTTCCCGGAAAGGCCCAAGGTTTTTTTGGGGGGTTGGCTGGGGGTGGCCGCTGGCCCCTGAAAACCACATAGAGGTTTGGGTTTCCCCGTGAAAGGGGGCCCGTCCCAGTCGGGCTGGATGATAGAGGCAAATGGCTCCTGCAATCTGCCGCCAGTGACGGGCAGGTCAGTTTTCTTCCAGGGGAAAAGGGCCGTGTTTTTTTTGGGGGCCCGTGGGGGGGTGGCCGCGGCTCCTGAAAAATTACGTACGCAGGAGGTTCCCGATGAAGGTGGCACCGGGGCCAGTCGGGGTGGTTTTAAGAGGGGAAGTGGTCCTCAATTGCCACCAGAGAGGGGGGGGGTGGGTTTTTCCAGGGAAAAGGGCTGTTTTTTGGGGGCCTGTGGCTGGGAAGTGGCCCGGGTGGCTCCTGAAAATCACGATACGAGGATGGTTCCCAGTGAAAGGTGGCACAGTCCGAAAAAAAAAAAAAAAAAAAAAAAAAAAAAAAAAAAAAAAAAAAAAAAAAAAAAAAAAAAAAAAAAAAAAAAAAAAAAAAAAAAAAAAAAAAAAAAAAAAAAAAAAAAAAAAAAAAAAAAAAAAAAAAAAGGGGGGGGGGGGGGGGGGGGGGGGGGGGGGGGGGGGGGGGGGGGGGGGGGGGGGGGGGGGGGGGGGGGGGGGGGGGGGGGGGGGGGGGGGGGGGGGGGGGGGGGGGGGGGGGGGGGGGGGGGGGGGGGGGGGGGGGGGGGGGGGGGGGGGGGGGGGGGGGGGGGGGGGGGGGGGGGGGGGGGGGGGGGGGGGGGGGGGGGGAAAACCCCATGGGGGTTCCGATGGGTGGCCCAAAACCATTGGGGTTTTTAAGAGGAAGGGCCCAAAGCCAGGCGGGGGGGGGGTTTCTTTTCCAGGGAAAAAAGGGCCGTATTTTGTTTGGGGGGTTGGGGGGAGGTGGCCCGGGGCCCCGTCCCGATGCGGTGGTTCCCTGAAATCCAAGGGGGTGGTTTAAAAAAGTGGCCCTTTCAATCTGCCCCAAAAAACGGGGGGGTTTTTTTAGGGGAAAGGGGGGGTTTTTTTTGGGGGGGCCCTTTGGGTGCCGGTGGCCCGTCCGAAAAGGGGCCCAGGGGGTGGCCCGTCCAACGGCTGGAAAACAAGTGGCTCCCAACCCCCCCCCGGGGGGCAGGTAGTTTTATTCCAGGGAAAAAGGGCCTTTTTTTGGGGGGGGGGTGGGGTGGCCGGGTGGTTTAAAATCCCAAGGGGGGTAGTGAAAGGGCCCCCCCGGTGGGTGGTTTGAAAGGGGGGAATGTCCGCAATCTGCCAGCCCGAGCGGGGGTAGTTTTTCTTTTGGAAAAGGCCGGGGGTTTTTTTTTTTGGGGGGGGTGGCTGGGAGTGGCGGCTGGCTCAAAAAAAAAGCAGGATGGTTCCCCAAAAACCCCCTTTTCGGTGGAAAGGGGAAAGGGCTTGGCTTGCCAAAGGAGGGGGGTAGTTTCTTTTCCGGGGAAAAGGGGTGTTTTGTTTTTGGGGGCCGGGCTGGGGTGGCCGGGTGGCTCCAAAACCCCCAGGAGGGAAGAAAGGGCCCGGGAAGGGGCCCTGGTTTTTTAAAAAGGCCCTGAATTGGGGAAAGGGGGAGGGAAGGGAGTTTTTTTAAAAAAAGGGCCTTTTTGTTTTTGGGGGGGCCCGGGGGGGGCCGGTGGCTCCTGAAAACCCCGAAGCGGTGGTTTAAAAAAAGTGGCCCTCAATTCGGGGGAAAAAGGGGAATTTCCCCGGGCCAGAAGGGGGGGTTTTTTTAAAAGGGAAAAGGCCCTTTTTTGGGGGGCGGGGGGTCCCCGGGGCCCGAAAATCCCGGTAGAGGAAGTTCCCGTGAAGGGGGGCCATGAAACGGGGGGGTGGGAAATTTTCCTTTTCTTTGAGGGGGGGTTTGGGGGTTTTTCAGGGGGGGCCATTTTTTCGGGGCCCCCTGGGGGGGGGGCGGGCCCCGAAAAATAGCAATGGTCCGGAAAATTGGCCCCTGCCAGGGGGGGGGGGGGGGGGGGGGGGGGGGGGGGGGGGGGGGGGGGGGGGGGGGGGGGGGGGGGGGGGGGGGGGGGGGGGGGGGGGGGGGGGGGGGGGGGGGGGGGGGGGGGGGGGGGGGGGGGGGGGGGGGGGGGGGGGGGGGGGGGGGGGGGGGGGGGGGGGGGGGGGGGGGGGGGGGGGGGGGGGGGGGGGGGGGGGGGGGGGGGGGGGGGGGGGGGGGGGGGGGGGGGGGGGGGGGGGGGGGGGGGGGGGGGGGGGGGGGGGGGGGGGGGGGGGGGGGGGGGGGGGGGGGGGGGGGGGGGGGGGGGGGGGGGGGGGGGGGGGGGGGGGGGGGGGGGGGGGGGGGGGGGGGGGGGGGGGGGGGGGGGGGGGGGGGGGGGGGGGGGGGGGGGGGGGGGGGGGGGGGGGGGGGGGGGGGGGGGGGGGGGGGGGGGGGGGGGGGGGGGGGGGGGGGGGGGGGGGGGGGGGGGGGGGGGGGGGGGGGGGGGGGGGGGGGGGGGGGGGGGGGGGGGGGGGGGGGGGGGGGGGGGGGGGGGGGGGGGGGGGGGGGGGGGGGGGGGGGGGGGGGGGGGGGGGGGGGGGGGGGGGGGGGGGGGGGGGGGGGGGGGGGGGGGGGGGGGGGGGGGGGGGGGGGGGGGGGGGGGGGCGGGCAGGTCAGTCTTACTTCCAGGGAAAAGGGCCGTAGTTTGTGTTCGGGGGCCTGTGGCTGGGAGTGGCCGGCTGGCTCCTGAAAATCCACGATACGCAGGATGGTTCCCAGATGAAAGGTGGCACCAGTGCCGAGTCGGGCTGGATTGATAGAGGCAAGTGGCTCCTGCAATCTGCCAGCCAGATGATGGGCAGGTCAGTTTTACTTCCAGGGAAAAGGGCCGTAGTTTTGTTTGGGGGCCTGTGGCTGGGAGTGGCCGGCTGGCTCCTGAAAATCCACGATACGCAGGATGGTCCAGATGAAAAGTGGCACCAGTCCGAGTGGGCTGTTGATAGAGGAAGTGGCTCCTGCAATCTGCCAGCCAGAAGCGGGGCAGGTGAGTTTCTTTGCCAGGGAAAAGGGCCGTGGTTTGTGTTCGGGGCCTGTGGCTGGAGTGGCGGTGGCTCCTGAAAATCCACGATACGCAGGATGGTTCCCAGATGAAGGGTGGCACCAGTGCCAAGTCGGCTGGATTGATAGAGGAAGTGGCTCTGCAATCTGCCAGCCAGATGACGGGCAGGTCAGTTTTCTTCCAGGGAAAAGGGCCGTGGTTTGTGTTCGGGGGCCTGTGGCTGGGAGTGCCGGCTGGGTCCTGAAAATCCACGATACGCAGGATGGTTCCCAGATGAAGGTGGCACCAGTGCCGAGTCGGGTGTTGATGAGAGGCAAGTGGCTCCTGCAATCTGCCACCAGAAGAGGGCAGGTCGTTTACTTCCAGGAAAGGGCCGTAGATTTTGTTTGGGGGCTGTGGTGGGAGTGGCCGGCTGGCTCTGAAATCCACGATACGCAGGATGGTTCCCAGATGAAAGGTGGCACAGTCCAATCGGGTGTTGATAGAGAATGCTCCTGCAATCTGCCAGCCAGAGGGGCAGGTGTTTTTTTCCAGGGAAAAGGCCGTGGTTGTTTGGGGGCTTGGCTGGAGTGGGGCGGCTCTGAAAATCCAATACGCGGATGGTTCCAGATGAAGTGGCCCAGCAATTGGTGTTTGAAGAGCAAGTGTCCTGCAATTGCCCAGATGATGGAGTCGTTAATCCAAAAGGGCCGTAATTTTTTGGGGACGTGGCTGGAGTGGGTGGTCTGAAAACAATACGGGATGGTTCCCGATGAAGTGGCACAGCCAAGTCGGCTATTATAGACAAGTGCTCCTGCAATTAGCCAGAAGGGAGGTCTTTTATTAGGAAAAGGGCCATTTTTGGGTGTGGGGGGGGGGGGGGGGGGGGGGGGGGGGGGGGGGGGGGGGGGGGGGGGGGGGGGGGGGGGGGGGGGGGGGGGGGGGGGGGGGGGGGGGGGGGGGGGGGGGGGGGGGGGGGGGGGGGGGGGGGGGGGGGGGGGGGGGGGGGGGGGGGGGGGGGGGGGGGGGGGGGGGGGGGGGGGGGGGGGGGGGGGGGGGGGGGGGGGGGGGGGGGGGGGGGGGGGGGGGGGGGGGGGGGGGGGGGGGGGGGGGGGGGGGGGGGGGGGGGGGGGGGGGGGGGGGGGGGGGGGGGGGGGGGGGGGGGGGGGGGGGGGGGGGGGGGGGGGGGGGGGGGGGGGGGGGGGTTTTTTTTTTTTTTTTTTTTTTTTTTTTTTTTTTTTTTTTTTTTTTTTTTTTTTTTTTTTTTTTTTTTTTTTTTTTTTTTTTTTTTTTTTTTTTTTTTTTTTTTTTTTTTTTTTTTTTTTTTTTTTTTTTTTTTTTTTTTTTTTTTTTTTTTTTTTTTTTTTTTTTTTTTTTTTTTTTTTTTTTTTTTTTTTTTTTTTTTTTTTTTTTTTTTTTTTTTTTTTTTTTTTTTTTTGCTCCTGAAATCCACGATACGCAGGATGGTTCCAGATGATAGGTGCACCAGGCCAAGTGGGTGGTTGAAGAGCAAGTGGTCCTGCAATTGCCAGCCAGAGAGGGCAGGTCGTTTTATTCCAGGGAAAGGGCCGTATTTTTTTGGGGACTGTGGCTGGGAGTGGCGGCTGGCTCCTGAAAATCCACGATACGCAGGATGGTTCCCAGATGAAAAGGTGGCACCAGTACGAGTCGGGCTGGTTTGATAGAGGAGTGCTCCTGCAATCTGCCAGCCAGAAGCGGGGCGGTGAGTTTTTTCCAGGGAAAAGGGCCGTGGTTTGTGTTTGGGGCCTGTGGCTGGAGTGGCCGGCTGGCTCCTGAAAATCCACATACGCAGGATGGTTCCAGATGAAAGGTGGCACCAGTGCCGAGTCGGGCTGGATTGATAGAGGCAAGTGGCTCCTGCAATCTGCCAGCCAGATGACGGGCAGGGTCAGTTTTACTTCCAGGGAAAAGGGCCGTGGTTTGTGTTCGGGGGGCTGTGGCTGGGAGTGGCCGGCTGGCTCCTGAAAATCACGATACGCAGGATGGTTCCCAGATGATAAGGTGGCACAGTGCCGAGTCGGGTGGTTTGATAGACCAATTTGGGTCCCGCAATCTGCCCGCCAGAAAAGGGAGGTTGTTTTTCCCGGGGGAAAAAGGGGGTTTGTTTTGTTTGGGGGCCCGTGGTGGGGTGGGCCCGGTGGGGCCCGAAAAACCAGATAGCGGTGGTTAGAGAAAGGTGGCCAAATCCAGTAGGGTGGATTAAAAAAGTTTTCCGGAATTTCCGCCAAAGGGGGCGGGGGGTTTTTTTTCCCGGGAAAAGGGGGGGTGGGTTTTTTGGGGGGCCCCCGGTGGGGGGGCCCGGGTGGCTCCTGAAAAAACCCCCTACCCGGATGGGGTTCCCCCCATGGGAAAGGGGGCACCCCCCGGGGGGTGGATTTTAAAACCCAAAGGGGTTTTTCCCCAAACTGCCCGCAGAAAAAGGGGGGGGGGGGTTTTTTTTCCCGGGAAAGGGCCGTGGGGTTTTTTTTTTTGGGCCCGTGGCGGGGGGGCCGGTTTGGGCCCCGAAAAAACCACTACGCAGGATGGTTCCCAGTGAAAGGTGGCACCAGGCCGAGTCGGCGGTTTATAGAGGAAGTGGTCCTGCAAATTTCCCGCCAGAAAAGGGGGTAGTTTTTTTTCCGGGAAAAAGGGGTGGTTTGTGTTTGGGGGGGGCTGGGGAGGGGCTTTGGGTCCCAAAAAACCACATACCAGGGTGGTTGAAAAAAGGTGGACCAGTGGCCCAGTCGGATGGTTTTTTTGAGGCAAGTGGTTTCCCCCCCAACTGCCCGCCCGATGGGGGGGTAGTTTTTTTCCCGGGGGGAAAAAGGGGGTGTTTTGTTGGGGGCCCGTGGGGGAGTGGCCCTGGCCCTGAAAAAAAAAGATACGAGGAGGTTATAAAGGGGGCACCGTGGTTTTGGGGGGTTTTTTTGAGGAAGTGGTCCCCCCCAAATTTCCCCCCCCGGAGGGCAGGTCGTTTTTTTGCCCGGGGAAAAAGGGCCCCCGTTTTTTTTTTGGGGGGGGGGCGGGGGTGGCCGCTTTGGGTCCTGAAAAAACCCGAAAACCCGGATGGTTCCCGTGAAATTTTTGGGGCCCCGGCGGGTTTGGGGTGGTTTTTAGAAGTGGGTTGCAATTGGGGGGCCCCCGAGGGGAAACGTTTTAATTCCAGGGAAAAGGGGGGGGGTTTTTTTTGGGGGGTGTGGCGGGAGTGGGGTGGTCCTGAAAATCCCCATACCCCGGTGGTTCCCCAAAGAAAGGTGGGACCCTGGATGGGTGGTTTTAAGGAAGGTTTTGGCCCTCTTGCCCCCCAGAAGGGGGCGGGTGGTTTTTTTCCGGGGGAAAAAAGGGGGGTTTGGGTTTTGGGGCCCGTGGTGGGGTGGCCCGGGGGGGTCCCGAAAAAAACCCCAAACGAGGATGGTTTCCCCCCCCCTGAAAGGGGGCCCCGTGGGGCCCGGGGGGGGTTGATAGGAAGTGGCCTTCAATCTGGCCCGAGAGGGGAGGTATTTTTCTTTAGGGGGAAAAAGGGCCCCCGGGTTTTGTTCGGGGGGGTGGTGGGGGGGGGCCCCCTGGTCCTGGGAAAAACCCCGTTTCGCAGGGGGTTCCCCGAGAAAAATGGAAACCCCCGCGAGTGGCGGATTTTAGGGAAAAAAGGTTTCCCCCCCAAAGCCCCCGTGAGGGAGGTCGTTTTTTCCCGGGAAAAGGGGGGATTTTTTGGGGGCCGTGGGGGGGAGTGGGGTGGTCCCGAAAATCCCCGTCAGGGGTTTTTCCCGATGAAAAGGGGGCAAACCCGTAACGAGTGGGTGGTTTTTACAGGTGGTTTCCCCAATTGGGCCAAGGGGGCAGGGATTTTTTTTGCCCGGGGGGAAAGGGGCCCGTTTTTGTTTGGGGGTTGGGGGGAGTGGGGCTGGTCCGAAAAAAACCCAAAAGAGGTGGTTCCCCTGAAAAGTTGGGCCCCGGGCAGGGCGGGCTGGTTGATGAGGGGGGCCCGCAAATTTAGCCAGGTGACGGGCAGTCAGTTTTACTTCCGGGAAAAGGGCCCCCGTTTTTTGTTTGGGGGTGTGGCTGGGAGTGGCCGGGGGGTTGAAAATCCCCATAGCGGTGGTTTCCCCCGAAAGGTGGGGCCCCGGGGCCCGGGGGCTGGGTTGAAAGAGGAAAAAAGGGCCGCAATTTTCCATCCGATGAAAAAGGGGGAGTTTTTCTTCCAGGGAAAAGGGCCCCCAAATTTTTTTTGGGGGCCTGTGGGGGGGGGGCCCGGGTGCCCTGAAAAATCCACGATACGCAGGATGGTTCCCAATGAAGGTGGCACCCGTGCCAAATCGGGCTGGTTGAAGAGCAATGTTGGGGGGGGGGGGGGGGGGGGGGGGGGGGGGGGGGGGGGGGGGGGGGGGGGGGGGGGGGGGGGGGGGGGGGGGGGGGGGGGGGGGGGGGGGGGGGGGGGGGGGGGGGGGGGGGGGGGGGGGGGGGGGGGGGGGGGGGGGGGGGGGGGGGGGGGGGGGGGGGGGGGGGGGGGGGGGGGGGGGGGGGGGGGGGGGGGGGGGGGGGGGGGGGGGGGGGGGGGGGGGGGGGGGGGGGGGGGGGGGGGGGGGGGGGGGGGGGGGGGGGGGGGGGGGGGGGGGGGGGGGGGGGGGGGGGGGGGGGGGGGGGGGGGGGGGGGGGGGGGGGGGGGGGGGGGGGGGGGGGGGGGGGGGGGGGGGGGGGGGGGGGGGGGGGGGGGGGGGGGGGGGGGGGGGGGGGGGGGGGGGGGGGGGGGGGGGGGGGGGGGGGGGGGGGGGGGGGGGGGGGGGGGGGGGGGGGGGGGGGGGGGGGGGGGGGGGGGGGGGGGGGGGGGGGGGGGGGGGGGGGGGGGGGGGGGGGGGGGGGGGGGGGGGGGGGGGGGGGGGGGGGGGGGGGGGGGGGGGGGGGGGGGGGGGGGGGGGGGGGGGGGGGGGGGGGGGGGGGGGGGGGGGGGGGGGGGGGGGGGGGGGGGGGGGGGGGGGGGGGGGGGGGGGGGGGGGGGGGGGGGGGGGGGGGGGGGGGGGGGGGGGGGGGGGGGGGGGGGGGGGGGGGGGGGGGGGGGGGGGGGGGGGGGGGGGGGGGGGGGGGGGGGGGGGGGGGGGGGGGGGGGGGGGGGGGGGGGGGGGGGGGGGGGGGGGGGGGGGGGGGGGGGGGGGGGGGGGGGGGGGGGGGGGGGGGGGGGGGGGGGGGGGGGGGGGGGGGGGGGGGGGGGGGGGGGGGGGGGGGGGGGGGGGGGGGGGGGGGGGGGGGGGGGGGGGGGGGGGGGGGGGGGGGGGGGGGGGGGGGGGGGGGGGGGGGGGGGGGGGGGGGGGGGGGGGGGGGGGGGGGGGGGGGGGGGGGGGGGGGGGGGGGGGGGGGGGGGGGGGGGGGGGGGGGGGGGGGGGGGGGGGGGGGGGGGGGGGGGGGGGGGGGGGGGGGGGGGGGGGGGGGGGGGGGGGGGGGGGGGGGGGGGGGGGGGGGGGGGGGGGGGGGGGGGGGGGGGGGGGGGGGGGGGGGGGGGGGGGGGGGGGGGGGGGGGGGGGGGGGGGGGGGGGGGGGGGGGGGGGGGGGGGGGGGGGGGGGGGGGGGGGGGGGGGGGGGGGGGGGGGGGGGGGGGGGGGGGGGGGGGGGGGGGGGGGGGGGGGGGGGGGGGGGGGGGGGGGGGGGGGGGGGGGGGGGGGGGGGGGGGGGGGGGGGGGGGGGGGGGGGGGGGGGGGGGGGGGGGGGGGGGGGGGGGGGGGGGGGGGGGGGGGGGGGGGGGGGGGGGGGGGGGGGGGGGGGGGGGGGGGGGGGGGGGGGGGGGGGGGGGGGGGGGGGGGGGGGGGGGGGGGGGGGGGGGGGGGGGGGGGGGGGGGGGGGGGGGGGGGGGGGGGGGGGGGGGGGGGGGGGGGGGGGGGGGGGGGGGGGGGGGGGGGGGGGGGGGGGGGGGGGGGGGGGGGGGGGGGGGGGGGGGGGGGGGGGGGGGGGGGGGGGGGGGGGGGGGGGGGGGGGGGGGGGGGGGGGGGGGGGGGGGGGGGGGGGGGGGGGGGGGGGGGGGGGGGGGGGGGGGGGGGGGGGGGGGGGGGGGGGGGGGGGGGGGGGGGGGGGGGGGGGGGGGGGGGGGGGGGGGGGGGGGGGGGGGGGGGGGGGGGGGGGGGGGGGGGGGGGGGGGGGGGGGGGGGGGGGGGGGGGGGGGGGGGGGGGGGGGGGGGGGGGGGGGGGGGGGGGGGGGGGGGGGGGGGGGGGGGGGGGGGGGGGGGGGGGGGGGGGGGGGGGGGGGGGGGGGGGGGGGGGGGGGGGGGGGGGGGGGGGGGGGGGGGGGGGGGGGGGGGGGGGGGGGGGGGGGGGGGGGGGGGGGGGGGGGGGGGGGGGGGGGGGGGGGGGGGGGGGGGGGGGGGGGGGGGGGGGGGGGGGGGGGGGGGGGGGGGGGGGGGGGGGGGGGGGGGGGGGGGGGGGGGGGGGGGGGGGGGGGGGGGGGGGGGGGGGGGGGGGGGGGGGGGGGGGGGGGGGGGGGGGGGGGGGGGGGGGGGGGGGGGGGGGGGGGGGGGGGGGGGGGGGGGGGGGGGGGGGGGGGGGGGGGGGGGGGGGGGGGGGGGGGGGGGGGGGGGGGGGGGGGGGGGGGGGGGGGGGGGGGGGGGGGGGGGGGGGGGGGGGGGGGGGGGGGGGGGGGGGGGGGGGGGGGGGGGGGGGGGGGGGGGGGGGGGGGGGGGGGGGGGGGGGGGGGGGGGGGGGGGGGGGGGGGGGGGGGGGGGGGGGGGGGGGGGGGGGGGGGGGGGGGGGGGGGGGGGGGGGGGGGGGGGGGGGGGGGGGGGGGGGGGGGGGGGGGGGGGGGGGGGGGGGGGGGGGGGGGGGGGGGGGGGGGGGGGGGGGGGGGGGGGGGGGGGGGGGGGGGGGGGGGGGGGGGGGGGGGGGGGGGGGGGGGGGGGGGGGGGGGGGGGGGGGGGGGGGGGGGGGGGGGGGGGGGGGGGGGGGGGGGGGGGGGGGGGGGGGGGGGGGGGGGGGGGGGGGGGGGGGGGGGGGGGGGGGGGGGGGGGGGGGGGGGGGGGGGGGGGGGGGGGGGGGGGGGGGGGGGGGGGGGGGGGGGGGGGGGGGGGGGGGGGGGGGGGGGGGGGGGGGGGGGGGGGGGGGGGGGGGGGGGGGGGGGGGGGGGGGGGGGGGGGGGGGGGGGGGGGGGGGGGGGGGGGGGGGGGGGGGGGGGGGGGGGGGGGGGGGGGGGGGGGGGGGGGGGGGGGGGGGGGGGGGGGGGGGGGGGGGGGGGGGGGGGGGGGGGGGGGGGGGGGGGGGGGGGGGGGGGGGGGGGGGGGGGGGGGGGGGGGGGGGGGGGGGGGGGGGGGGGGGGGGGGGGGGGGGGGGGGGGAAAAAAAAAAAAAAAAAAAAAAAAAAAAAAAAAAAAAAAAAAAAAAAAAAAAAAAAAAAAAAAAAAAAAAAAAAAAAAAAAAAAAAAAAAAAAAAAAAAAAAAAAAAAAAAAAAAAAAAAAAAAAAAAAAAAAAAAAAAAAAAAAAAAAAAAAAAAAAAAAAAAAAAAAAAAAAAAAAAAAAAAAAAAAAAAAAAAAAAAAAAAAAAAAAAAAAAAAAAAAAAAAAAAAAAAAAAAAAAAAAAAAAAAAAAAAAAAAAAAAAAAAAAAAAAAAAAAAAAAAAAAAAAAAAAAAAAAAAAAAAAAAAAAAAAAAAAAAAAAAAAAAAAAAAAAAAAAAAAAAAAAAAAAAAAAAAAAAAAAAAAAAAAAAAAAAAAAAAAAAAAAAAAAAAAAAAAAAAAAAAAAAAAAAAAAAAAAAAAAAAAAAAAAAAAAAAAAAAAAAAAAAAAAAAAAAAAAAAAAAAAAAAAAAAAAAAAAAAAAAAAAAAAAAAAAAAAAAAAAAAAAAAAAAAAAAAAAAAAAAAAAAAAAAAAAAAAAAAAAAAAAAAAAAAAAAAAAAAAAAAAAAAAAAAAAAAAAAAAAAAAAAAAAAAAAAAAAAAAAAAAAAAAAAAAAAAAAAAAAAAAAAAAAAAAAAAAAAAAAAAAAAAAAAAAAAAAAAAAAAAAAAAAAAAAAAAAAAAAAAAAAAAAAAAAAAAAAAAAAAAAAAAAAAAAAAAAAAAAAAAAAAAAAAAAAAAAAAAAAAAAAAAAAAAAAAAAAAAAAAAAAAAAAAAAAAAAAAAAAAAAAAAAAAAAAAAAAAAAAAAAAAAAAAAAAAAAAAAAAAAAAAAAAAAAAAAAAAAAAAAAAAAAAAAAAAAAAAAAAAAAAAAAAAAAAAAAAAAAAAAAAAAAAAAAAAAAAAAAAAAAAAAAAAAAAAAAAAAAAAAAAAAAAAAAAAAAAAAAAAAAAAAAAAAAAAAAAAAAAAAAAAAAAAAAAAAAAAAAAAAAAAAAAAAAAAAAAAAAAAAAAAAAAAAAAAAAAAAAAAAAAAAAAAAAAAAAAAAAAAAAAAAAAAAAAAAAAAAAAAAAAAAAAAAAAAAAAAAAAAAAAAAAAAAAAAAAAAAAAAAAAAAAAAAAAAAAAAAAAAAAAAAAAAAAAAAAAAAAAAAAAAAAAAAAAAAAAAAAAAAAAAAAAAAAAAAAAAAAAAAAAAAAAAAAAAAAAAAAAAAAAAAAAAAAAAAAAAAAAAAAAAAAAAAAAAAAAAAAAAAAAAAAAAAAAAAAAAAAAAAAAAAAAAAAAAAAAAAAAAAAAAAAAAAAAAAAAAAAAAAAAAAAAAAAAAAAAAAAAAAAAAAAAAAAAAAAAAAAAAAAAAAAAAAAAAAAAAAAAAAATGGGCGTCGTTTTAATTCAGGAAAGGGCGTAGATTTTTGGGGTGTGCTGGGAGTGCCGGTGGCTCCTGAAAATCCACGATCGCAGGATGGTTCCAGATAAGTGGCACGTACCGGTCGGCAGGTTTGATAGAGGGAAGTGTCTCCCGCAATCGCCAGCCAAAGCGGGGCGGTGAGTTTTCTTTGCGGAAAGGCGGGTTGTTCAGGGGCCTGTGGCTGGGAGTGCCAGCGGCTCCTGAAATCCACGATACGAGATGGTTCCAGAGAAAGTGGGACCAGGTCGAGTCGGGGATTATAGAGGCAATGCTCCCGCAACTGCCAGCAATGACGGAGGTCAGTTTTACTTCCAGGAAAAGGGCCGTGTTGTGTTCGGGGGCCTGGGCTGCAGTGGCCGGTGGCTCCTGAAAACCCGAACGCAGATGTTCCCTTATGAATGGTGGCACCCTACCGAGTCGGGCTGGGTTGATAGAGGCAAGTGGCTCCTGCAATTGCAGCAGAAGCGGGGCGGGGGAGTTTCTTGCCAGGGAAAAGGCCGTAGTTGTGTTCGGGGGCTGTGCTGGGGGCGGCTGGCTCCTGAAATCCACGTACGCGGAGTCCCAGATGAAGGTGGCACCAGCACGAGTCGGGTGGTTGATAGAGGCAAGTGGCTCTCAATCTGCCAGCCAGAAGCGGGGAGGTGGTTTCTTGCAGGGAAAGGCCGTGGTTTGTGTTCGGGGCCTGTGGTGGAGGGCCGGCTGGCTCCTGAAATCCACGAGCAGGATGTCCCGATGAAAGTGCCAGGTGACTCGGGCTGGATTGTAGAGGCAGTGGCCTGCATCTGCCAGCCAGATGAGGCAGGTCAGTTTACTTCCAGGAAAAGGGCCGTAGTTTGTGTTTGGGCCTGTGGTGGAGTGGCCCGGTGTCTGAAAATCCCGATACGCAGGTGGTCCAGTGAAAGGTGGACCAGTACCGTGTCGGCTGTTTGACAGAGGCAAGTGCTCCTGCATCTGCCAGCCAGAAGCGGGCGGGTGGTTTTGTTTGCCAGAAAAATGCCGGGTTTGTGTTCGGGTCCTTTTTTTTTTTTTTTTTTTTTTTTTTTTTTTTTTTTTTTTTTTTTTTTTTTTTTTTTTTTTTTTTTTTTTTTTTTTTTTTTTTTTTTTTTTTTTTTTTTTTTTTTTTTTTTTTTTTTTTTTTTTTTTTTTTTTTTTTTTTTTTTTTTTTTTTTTTTTTTTTTTTTTTTTTTTTTTTTTTTTTTTTTTTTTTTTTTTTTTTTTGGGGGGGGGGGGGGGGGGGGGGGGGGGGGGGGGGGGGGGGGGGGGGGGGGGGGGGGGGGGGGGGGGGGGGGGGGGGGGGGGGGGGGGGGGGGGGGGGGGGGGGGGGGGGGGGGGGGGGGGGGGGGGGGGGGGGGGGGGGGGGGGGGGGGGGGGGGGGGGGGGGGGGGGGGGGGGGGGGGGGGGGGGGGGGGGGGGGGGGGGGGGGGGGGGGGGGGGGGGGGGGGGGGGGGGGGGGGGGGGGGGGGGGGGGGGGGGGGGGGGGGGGGGGGGGGGGGGGGGGGGGGGGGGGGGGGGGGGGGGGGGGGGGGTGGTTCCCAGATGAAAGGTGGCACCAGTGCGAGTCGGGCTGGATTGATAGAGGCAAGTGGCTTTCCCGCCCAAACGGGCCCGCCAGATGACGGGCAGGTCAGTTTTACTTCCAGGGAAAAGGGCCGTGGTTTGTGTTCGGGGGCCTGTGGCTGGCAGTGGCCGGTGGCTCCTGAAAATCCACGATACGCAGGATGGTTCCCAAAGAAAGGTTGGGCCAGTCCAAATTTGGGTGGTTTTATAGAGGCAAGTGGCTCCCGAATCTTCCCCCCAGAAGGCGGGGGGTAGTTTTCTTTCCAGGGGGAAAAAGGGGCCCTGGGTTTTGTTTTGGGGGCCCGTGGTGGGAGTGGCCGGGTGGCTTCCCGAAAACCACGATACGCAGGATGGTTCCCCGATGAAAGGGGGGCACCGGGGCCAGTCGGGCTGGTTTTTTTGAGGCAAGTGGTCCCCAATCTGCCCCGCCAGTGACGGGAGGTCAGTTTTACTTCCAGGGGAAAAAGGGGTGGTTTGTGTTCGGGCCGTGGTGGGAAGGGGGCCGGGTGGCTCCTAAAATCCACGAAAAGCAGGGGGTTCCCCGATGAAAGGGGCACCAGGCCCAGCGGGCTGGTTGAAGAGGAATGGTCTGCAATTTCCGCCCGAAGGGGCGGTAGTTTTTTTCCAGGGGGAAAAGGGGGGTGTTTTTTCGGGGGGCCCGGGTGGGAGTGGCCCCGGTGGCTCCTGAAAATCCCCGATACGCAGGTGGTTCCCAGATAAGGTGGACCCGCGAGTCGGGCTGGTTTTATGAGGCAGGGTCCCGAATCTGCCGCCGAACGGGGGGGTTATTTCTTTTCCAGGGAAAAGGGCCTTTTGTGTTTGGGGGCTGTGGGGGGAGTGGCCGGCTGGCTCCTGAAAACCACGATACGCAGGTTGGTTCCCAGATGAAAGGTGGACCAGGGCCCAGTCGGGCTGGTTGTGGGCAAGTGGTCCCTCAATCTGCCAGCCAGAAGGGGGGGGTAGTTTTCTTTTCCCGGGAAAAAGGGCCGTGTTTTGTTGGGGCCTTTGGGGGTGGAGTGGCCGGGTGGCTCCGAAATCCCCGTAGAGGATGGTTCCCGATGAAAGGGGGCACCAGTCCGAGTGGCGGGTTGATAGAGGCCCAAAGGGGTCCTGCAATCGCCCGCCAAGCGGGGGGGTGTTTCTTCCAGGGAAAAAGGGCGTGGTTTTTTTTGGGGGGCCCGTGGCTGGGAGTGGCCGGCTGGCTCCCAAAAACCACGATAGCGGATGGTTTTCCCCGAGAAAGGTGGCACCAGTGCCAAATCGGCTGGTTGAAGAGGCAAGGTCCTGCAATCTGCCGCCAAGAGGGCAGGTCATTTTATTCCAGGGAAAAGGGCCCTGTTTTTTTTGGGGCCCCGTGGTGGAGTGGGGGCTGGCTCCTGAAAACCACGAACGCAGGTGGTTCCCAGAGAAAAGGGGCACGTCCAAAATGGGCTGGGTTTTTTAGACCAAATGGTCCTGCAATCCCACCAAGAGGGCAGGTTTTTTAATTCCAGGGAAAGGGGGTAGTTTTTTTGGGGCCTGTGGCTGGGAGTGGCGGCTGGTCCGAAAATCCACATAGCAGGTTGGTTCCCAGTGAAAGGTGGGACAGTCCAATCGGGCGGTTTTATAAAAGTGTTTCCCGCAAAACTGCAGCCCAAAAGGGGGGGGGGTGGGGTTTTTTTCCAGGGGAAAAAGGCCGTGGTTTGTTTGGGGCCTGTGGTGGGGGGTGGGCCGGGTGCTCCCGAAAACCACATACGCAGGATGGTTCCCCAAGAAAGGGGGCACCAGTCGAGTCGGGCTGGTTTGAAAAAAAGTGGCTCCTGCAATCTCCAGCCAGAGGGGGGCTAGTTTTTTTTTCCAGGGAAAAAGGGGCCTGGGTTTTGTTGGGGGCCGTGGGTGGAGGGCCCTGCTCCGAAAACCCCGTTCGCGGATGGTTCCCAAAAAGAATGGGGGGGGGGGGGTGGGTGGTTTGATTGAGGGGAAGGGTCCTGAATTGCCAGCCCAAAGGGGGCGGGTAGTTTTTTTCCAGGGAAAAGGCCCTGTTTGTGTTGGGGGGTGTGGGTGGGAGTGGCCGGGTGGCTCCTGAAAATCCCCGATCGAGGGTGGGCCCCGATGAAAGGGGGCACCCGGGGGGAGTGGGCTGGTTTGAAGAGGCAAGTGGTTCTGCAATTTCCAGCCGAGGGGAGGTAGTTTTCTTCCAGGAAAAGGGCCGGTTTTGTTGGGGGCCTGTGGTGGGA
>NW_026993327.1:0-15616 GCF_028769735.1 Zonotrichia leucophrys gambelii
CCATCTAAAACCATCATGGGGGGCTGAGCCTGTAACATCTGTAGGTGTCACTCTCAGTGACATTGAGACAGTCACATCCCTGCTGCACCCAGCATTGTGCATCCTTGCACAAGGTGGTGACATCAGCAGTCTCCGAGGCCTGGCAGGTCAGTGTCACCTGGTCCCACAGCACCAACAGCCTCCATGGGGGGCTGCACCAAGAGCTGGGTGGTCTGAGCACCTGTGGGTGACAGGGGACACCAGCCTGCCAGGGCCAGTGTGGGGTGGGGAAAGAAGGGTGGGGCCATGGCATCCCCCGAGGACTCACCAGCGAGGCCGAGGGTCTGGGCTGGAAGGGAGAAGGGACAGGGCTCAGTAGGGGTGGCATTGCAGGGACAGTAGCATGGGGGCACAGGGTGTGGTGGCTGTCCCCAAACGGTCCCCATGGGGACAGCAGTTCTTGTGTGAAAATGTGTTGGGTCATTCCCCAAAAGATTTGGAGTGGCAGGGGGACATGTCTGTGTCACAGCCACCCATGCACCAAATCCCTGTGGCACAGACACTTTGGGAACAGGGACACTGAGGCCCCCCCTGGGCTGAGGAAGAACATGGGGACATTGTGGACATCCCGGACATGAGGACACCACGGACACAGCCCATGCTGACCAAGGGCAACCCCACCAGCTCATGATCCAATCTCCATGATCCCACCCCCATGGCCGCATCCTCACAGTTCTTGTCCCTGCATCCCAGTTCCCTTGTCCCTATGCCCAGAGCTCCCTGAGCCCAAATGTGCCAGTCTCCACATTCCTGTCCCTACATCCCCATCCCCAAATTCCTGACCCCTGTTCCTGTCTCCAAAGCCACCCTACATCCCCAGTCCTACCCAGGTCCACTGTGGGTATCATGGACTGGCACTGCTGGCATTGGGGAACTCAGGGGACCCTGCAGCCCTCTGTGCCTCCTCCCCTCCCCATCCCCAGGGTGTCAGGCCTGTGCCCGAGGCACTCACCCCACAGGAGCAGCGCCACCTTCCCGGCCATCCCGGTGTCCCCAGCCATGTGCACTGGCTGTCACTCGCTGCTGTGGCCACCGCTCCCCTGGCTGGTGGCTCTTCCGATAAAGGGGAAGGAAGCGAGGTCACGTCCGTCCCCATGTGTAGGTGGCCCTTGGTGGGGGCAGGGTGCCAATGAGCTGGGCACAGGCTGGGGACAAGGCTGCATAATCTGGGGACATGGCAAGGGATGCTCTTCCCAAGGCTGGGCAGGCCCAGGGGATTTGGGGAACCAAGGATTGGGTTCCAGGAGAATGGGTGTTCAGGGTAATTGGGGTCTCCATGCCTGGAGGGATTCAGGGATGGGGGTGCTGTGGGAACATGGTCCCCAGAGATTTGGGGTCATGGCATGTGGGTGCCAGGGTTGGGGGTGCAGGGGGAAAAAGTGGGCCCTCAGGAATAGGGGTTCTGAGGGAAGAAGCCCATGGGATGGGATCAAGGCAATGGTGGTGCTGGGCAATGGCAGTCCTTGGATGGAGGTCCCCAGGGAGGATAGAAATCAATCGAATGGGGGTCCCATGGTTGGGTTCCCAGGTGAATGGGGGTTTCAGGGATGGGCAATGGCTGGGTGGGCACAGGGGTCACAGCTCCTTTCCAGGGTGCCTCAGATTTTGGGGTGACCCACAGGCTAGCAAAGCCAACCTGGGGTGCTCTTTTCCTGTGCAGGCATCAAATGAGGGGTCCTGGATAGCTCTGCCTCTGTGCCCTCCCCTGCCCTTGAATTTTTCCTCTCTTTATTTCTCTTATTTCCTTATTTTCTTCACTTCTATGGCAGGGGCCGTCACCCCCAGTTCCTGGCTCAGCAATCCAGGGAAGCACCTGAGCAGGGAATGGGTTGGGGAGAGACAGGGGAGAGGAAAATTGGGTGTAGGGCGTGCTGGGAAGGGTGGGGAGGCTGTGGGTGATGGAGGTGTGTAGCAGATAGGGCCTGGCGTTTGGAAGATCTCGTGATGTTACGGGAAGACAGGGCCCCTGTTCCCTTAGATAAGAAAATTAACATAGGAATGCAGCCCCTTAAACCAGATGCCAGTAACTTTCCATTTGCCCAGTAACTTTCCATCCCTCACTAACCATAGATGGTAAAGACAGACCCTCGCCTGATGTAGAAGCCCCTTAGACTATACCACGAGAAGAGAGAATAAAGGCCTTTGACTGTCCACTATGTTGGTGTTAGGGTGTTTCTTAGGCCCGAGTGACCCTGGGGAAGGGGGTCGCCGTGCTGTTTCCTGAAACCAGGCCGCCTGCCTTGTATCAGAAGGCAACATCTGGTGCTGAAAACCCGGGAAGCCGATCAGCGCCGGGGAACGGGGATTCGCCTGGACGGGAAGCAGCGGCTGTAGTGGCGGGCCCGACTACAGCGGGGGGGACGCCCCCGGACCAGCACGGACCATGGGATCCACAGCGAGGGTCGTAAGTCAGGCTCATGAGCAATGGGGAATTAAATGTGTGCTCAGGAATTCTAATCTTGCTATTGCAAGGCTCCTAGAGCTGGGGACGATCGAACGTCCGGTAAATATATTATATTCGGAAGTGTGGGAGAAGCGCACTGCCGCCTTAGCAGAGGATACTAAGTCCTCAGGCAGTGGTAAAAGCCTCAAAGCATGGGGGAAAGGAGAAGAGGCCCCACGCAAGACATTAGAAGAACAGGAGACGTGGAAAGTTGCGCATATACGTTTATTTGTTGCAGTAAAGCGGGGGGCGGTGGCCGCGACGCACACAGCGTCTGAGAGCGATCGGATTGAATGCGGGAATATGCCGTGGCCAGGCGCGTTCCACCCCTTCCCGAGCCCAAGCCCAGACCCCCTGGAGCCCCCAGGGGACCCCCCGGAGCCCCCAGGAGACCCCCCGGAGCCCCCATGGGACCCTTCGACCCTCTCGCGGAGCCCGCAGGGTCCCAGCCCCTCCGCAGAACCTTCCAAAAAGTCAGCAGTTTCTCTATGCGTCCCTTCCCCGCCGGTCGCCAGCCCAGCGCGGGAGGCAGAGCGGCGCGGGCGGTTCTTCTGCCGGGGACAGGCAGATGGGGCGCGGAGCGCGGCCAGATTGTCGGACCCAGCCGGGATCGGTGAAAACTCGACCCCGCCGTTTGCGTTTGAAAATGGCGCCGAACCGCATGGCAAGGGCGGAAGGGAAGAGGCGGGGGGCGGAAATGCAGCCAGTCTGCTTGACAACGCATGCGCGGGCGAGGGGGGAGAAGGGGCGGCCCCCGCGGTGGAGCGTGGGACCAAGCAGAGCGCTCTATTCAAATTAGGTCCTTATAGGCAAGGACCTCCCCCAGCAGGAGGCGGGGGGAGCCCAGGGAGAGGGAACGGCACCACCCCCAAAGGGAGGAGCGGGGTCGGAGCTGCACAAAACAGCACGGAGTGCCGGAAATGTGCCGGCATTCAGCTTCCGCCTCAGAGTCAAGTAACAGCTGCTCAGACAGCTCGGGAGAGCTGACCAAGCCCGGCTGGGACTCGGAAACCGAGAGAGCAGAATTAATACGGTTTTGAGCGAAACCGAATAAAGCTTTAAACAACATCGGGAAACGGTTGCAACACGGGCTCACCGATTGGGGAAAAGTAAAAGCAACGTGTAGAGGCCAAACACTGGCAGCCTCCATGAACGCTTTCCTGGTGAGTGTCACCAGAGTGCAGGGAGACCAACAGGGGGCATATACCCCAGTTAACCCAGGGGAAGGCAAAGCGATTTCAGAAAGAGGAGCCAATTCAGCTGTGGTGCCCACTCTCGTGGACGACCTTTCTAACAATAATGATCTGCTCACTTTTGATATTATGCAAATAAGCCGCATGCTTTTTGATGGGGCGGGGCGGATTGTATTTGAACAGGGGTGGCGGGACGACCGTGTCAGCCCAGGCTTCTGGGGAAGGGCAGCAACTCAGCGAGCTGTCCCCAGCGGGCACAGCTTTCCCTGGCGGCATCCTCGCTCCGGGCACGCCCGAGAGGGATCTGTAGGAGCTGCGGGAAGACGCCCCGATGCAGCGGCCCAGCCACAGAAACCCCCAGGGGGGCAGGAGACCCTCGTGCCCTGTGCCTTCACAGGGAGCAGTCAATTTTGCATCCCCGCCTACGGTGCGGTGGCAGAGCGGGGCAGCACTGCCGGTAACACCCTCGCACCCCCCATCGCCACAGGCCACGCCATTGCCACAGGACCAGCGGGAGACGCCCCAGAGCGGGACCGCTGGATAGCCTTGGCCGTGAGAATGGAGAAGAAACCCCTAAAAATGTGGGAGACATGCCGCCTTTACGGCAGTCAGGATCCACACACCACAGGGTTTCAGTTCTGGGCAGACACGAGACCAGACTGCAGGATTTTTCCCCGCAACCTAATCGCAGCACCATCGGCAAGCGAAGTAGATCACCTGGTATCCACAATCACGGAAACCCTTTAGGCCAACGGTTTCGAGATCGCAAGCGCAAAGATCAAGAGAAGACCCTGCGTGACCTTCCTGGGAGTGGGGATCACAAGCTTCTACGTGGCACCCCCCAAGGCGAAAGTCAGTCGAGATGTCAAAACACTACACGATGTGCAACGCCTGGTGGGATCACTGCAGTGGCTTCGCAACATCGTCCTGATCCCTCCTGAGGTCATGGACCCCTTGTATGACCTCCTGAAAGGAAAGCACCCCTGGGAACCCAAGGAGCTGACGCTGCAAGCACTGAGCTCCCTTAACTTCATCGAAAGCCAGATGTCCACGGACACACTTGCCAGGTGGAACCCAGCCATGCCACTGGACTTATATGTTCACTTTACCCAGAGGGGGGGAGTGGGAGCACTGACTCAAGGACCTTCTGAAAAGGCCCGACCGATTCAATGGGTAGTTCTCGGAAGACCTGCTCATGCTTTCTCCCTGGGAATCGAATGCATCGCTAACCTCATCATGAAAGGCAGGAAACTCGCTTTGAAACACCTAGGGACTGAGCCGACAAGCATCCACCTTCCATTTCGCAAGCAACCGACTACGGAGTCAGCCACAATATCGGAGTACCTAGCCCTTGCTCTCACCAGCTTCGGAGGAGAAATTTCCTACTCCTCCAAACCACCCTGGACTAAGCTGCTGACCACAGTCAACATGGAGATACCGCCAAAGGTCATGGACCGACCGCAGCCAGGACCAACGTGCTGTAGTGTGTTCTTAAGTTTTTAGTTTGCTCCCCCATTTTCTGTATTGTATCCCCCTGTTTTCTGTAAATGGTTCCTCCCTTCCCCACTATTTCCCGCCACTGCCACCCTGTCAGCTAAGTTGCTATAGTAACCTCGCTATTCATAGTTGCCGATATGTAATTGCTCCTCCCCTAGTTTCCCTTATAAGTGAAAGTTGTCTCCTCCCTGGGCCCAGTCAATCACCCCCTTCTCCTCCCAGGTTTCGAGAACCTTCTTCTCTCTGGGGGTTATGGTTGGCTGCCACCCCGGGGCCCCTCCTTTGCTTTATATTAGTTGGTTATTTAGGTATGTCAATTATGTTTAGCACCTCCAAATATGTATTACTATTGGTTAGCTGGGTTTCCCTACCTTTTCCCCCCTTTTTCCCTTAAAACCCTGTCTCGCCCCCTGTTCGGGGCCATTTGCTGGTGGTGCCCATCCTCGTTGGTGCTTCAGTAATAAACTGACAGTTTACCTCCAGCAAGTGGTCACCTCCTTATTCGTCTTGCAGCGCGCCGCTCCAAGCTATCTCCCAGCCCAGCCCGAGGCCAAGACTCCGAGGGGAGCTGCCTTCTGATGCGCTGGGGCGTTGGCCTTCGCCCCTCACTAGCTAGTCGGACTTGAGGCCGAGTACGCCCGCGCGCACCAACGGTCTTCACAGACGCTTCCTCCATGACTTCAACCGCAGCAGCAGTGTGGCAGGCAGGAGAGCAATGGCATTGCGTCAAAGCATGTGACCCCACACTGTCAGTGCAACAGCTGGAGGTGACAGCAGTGGTCTTGGCGTGTGGACTCTTTCAAGAGGAACACCTTAACATAGTAACGGACTCTATATTCGTGGCAAGGCTTTGCCTAGCCATGGCAGGACCAGGAGTGTCTACATCAGCAGCAGCCCTAATGCTGGAAGAAGCACTCTCCTCGCGACAGGGCACCGTGTCAGTCATTCACGTTAACAGCCACGACCCAGTCAAAGGCTACTTCCAGATCGGCAACGACAAAGCGGACGCCGCAGCAAAAGGCGTATGGACGTTGCAGGAAGCTCGTCAGCTGCACGAGTCGCTCCACCTTGGAGCCAAAGCACTGGCGAAGAGATGCGGGATCCCGACCGCAGACGCAAAACATGTGGTAGCCACCTGTCCTCATTGCCAGAAGTCACCCCTATGGACCAGTGGGGTCAACCCGAGAGGTCTCAAGCCTTCAGAGATCTGGCAATTGGACTTCACCTGGTGTGAACTGCTGAAGCCCCGAGCATGGCTTGCAGTGACAGTGGACACTTATAGCGGAACGATCATAGCCACACAGCACCCCAAAACAAACTCCAAGGCCACAGTTCAGCACTGGCTGACAGCCATGGCTTGGCTTGGTATCCCCAAGCAGATCAAAATGGATAACGGGTCCAATTTCACCTCCAAACCAGTACAGGAATTCGCCTCAAAATGGGGCATCACATTAGTGCAAGGAATCCCGTATAACAGTACCGGACAGGCCATAGTAGAGAGAGCAAACCAGACCCTGAAAACCAAACTAGAAGTACTGGCGAAAGCAGAGGGCTTTGCCAATGCCATTCCCCCAGGAGATCAAGCGCGCATGCTGGCAACTGCTTTGCTAGCACTGAATCAGTTCCCTAGGGAAGACGAAACAAACAGTCCTATCCAAAAACACTGGGCCAACCGAACGCTAGAGGAGGGCCCACAGGTGGTAATTAGAAACGAGCTGGGTGAATGGGAACGGGGCTGGAGGCTGATGCTCACGGGGAGAGGGTATGCAGCTGTCAAAAAGGACGGCAAAGTCAGGTGGTGTCCACTTAAGTCAATTAAGCCCGACCTTCATAACAAGCAGGATGAGACTGACGAGAATTGTGAGTTTCTGTTTACAGGACATGCTCATAGGGTGTCCTCGTGACGCATACATGCCCATCCCAGAGGAAAGTGACAGACCACCAAGCCGCCAGGCAGCACCCGAGAGACCCGCACGGGTGAGACCCAAGCATCAACGGTGTTTCTGTGTGATTTTGCTGTTGGGGCTTGTTGCCAGAGGACAAGCCAGCCCAGATCACTACCCCCACCGGCCTTTCAGGTGGGTCACCTTAGTAGTGACAAGGTGCTCAGGGAAATCACCACACCAAACGCCCCATCCTTCATGCTCCGCATCACCGATCTGTTTCCAGGACCACCAAAGGTAGACCCCAATTCCCCACACGCCACACACATGTACCTATCCTACTGGTGCCCAGCTTCAAACCCAGGAAAAAGCTACTGCAATCACCCAGGGTGGGGATAGTGTGGGCACTGGGGCTGCGAAACCATTGTTACAGATGCCAGACTGTCGGGGCCTGGGTGGGATCCACAAGAGCCCGACAAATTCTTACAACTCGCCTGGGCACCCAGCGGCTGCAAAACACCCATTTTCCTCCAGGGAAACTTTTATCGCAATCGCCGTAAAATCCCAAAAATTCGAAAATGCACTAGCTATAACATGACAGTCTTGCAGCCACATCACCCCAGTTGGGCCATAGGCCGAACGTGGACAGTAGTCCTTCAAGGGTCAAAAGAGAGAGTAAATGTGCGAATTATCAGGCTCCAACTGTCGGCGCCCCGAGCGGTCGGACCAAACAAAGTGATTAAAAGTGTGCCGAAAGGGAAAAACGCAACCTACCTTAAAACCCTACCCACTAGAGTTAGCAAAGTCCCAACCGACCATGCGGAAGCCTTTCAGACAGACCGCGCCGCCAGCTCGGACTCAGACCCAATCCTTCGTATGTTAGAAGCTACCTTTGTATCCCTGAATGAATCCAACCCTAATCTAACCGAATCCTGCTGGCTTTGCTACGATGTCAAACCTCCCTTTTATGAAGGAATCGCTTTAAACACTCCCTTCAGTTACTCCACAGCTGATGCCCCTCACCAGTGCAGATGAAAAACCCCTCGCAAAGGAATCACACTGAGTCAAGTCACAGGCCAGGGCAGATGCTTTGGCAATGCAGCCCTAGATAAGTGGAGAGACACCGTCTGCACCAAAGTTGTCAAGCCTAACAGGAAAAACAATAAGTGGGTAGTCCCATCTGCACCTGGGATGTGGGTTTGCCAGCGATCTGGAGTGAGTCCCTGTGTGTCCCTTGCCAAATTCGATGACTCTAATGACTTTTGTGTCCAAGTTCTGATTGTTCCTAGGGTCCTGTACCACTCAGACGAAGAAGTGTACCACCTTTTGGAGGAACCCAGCCGGCTCCACAAAAGAGAAATAATAACAGGTGTAACTATCGCGATGTTGCTCTGTTTAGGAGCGGCAGGAACGGCAACGGGTGTCTCAGCCCTAGCGACACAGCACCAAGGACTGTCCCAGCTGCAAATGACCATCGATGAGGACCTGCAAAGGATCGAGAAATCCATCTCCTTCCTGGAGAAGTCAGTCTCCTCTCTCTCAGAAGTGGTCTTGCAGAACAGGTGAGGTCTGGACCTCCTGTTCATGCAGCAAGGAGGCCTGTGTGCCGCCTTGAGAGAGGAGTGCTGCTTCTATGCAGACCACACAGGAGTTGTGAGAGACTCCATGGCAGAACTCCGAAACAGACTGGCTCAGAGGCAGAAGGACAGGGAAGCTCAACAGGGCTGGTTCGAATCCTGGTTCAATCAATCACCATGGCTAACCACTCTGATTTCTACCCTAATAGGTCCATTGGCATTGCTGCTTCTAGCGGTTACCTTCGGACCTTGTCTGCTGAACAAGCTGGTCTCATTTGTTCAGGCCCGCCTGGAATGGGCCAACATCCTGTTCATAGGCCGACGAATCCAACCAGGGAACACTGCCAGCCACAAGTCCTAAACTTGACTGGCGAAAACTTACTCAGATTTACCAAACCCCCTTTTCCTTATCGAACTACAACCTTATACCTCATTTCAGTTTATGACTACCTCATTCATTTGTGAAAAAGGGGGGGGAGATTTAGCAGATAGGGCCTGGCGTTTGGAAGATCTCGTGATGTTACGGGAAGACAGGGCCCCTGTTCCCTTAGATAAGAAAATTAACATAGGAATGCAGCCCCTTAAACCAGATGCCAGTAACTTTCCATTTGCCCAGTAACTTTCCATTCCCTACTAACCATAGATGGTAAAGACAGACCCTCACCTGGCGTAGAAGCCCCTTAGACTATAAAACCCCACGAGAAGAGAGAATAAAGGCCTTTGACTGTCCACCATGTTGGTGTTAGGGTGTTTCTTAGGCCCGAGCGACCCTGGGGAAGGGGGTCGCCGTGCTGTTTCCTGAAACCAGGCCGCCTGCCTTGTATCAGAAGGCAACAGGTCAGGGTGGCTACAAACTGGGCACAGCCTGGGGAAAAGGCTGCATAATATGGGGACATGGTGGGGATGGTGTTGCCAGGAGTGGGGGTCCCAGGGGATGTGGGGAACCAAGGATGGGTATCCAGGAGAATGGGGGTCAAGGGGAATTGGGGTCTCCATGCCTGGAAGGATTCAGGGATGGGGATGCTGTGGGAACATGGTTCCCAGGGGTTTGGGGTCATTGCATGTGGGTGTCAGGGTTGGGGGTGCAGGGGTGTAGGGATAAAGGCTGTCACCCCACGACAAGGGGGAAAAAGGGGACCCTCGGGAATAGGGGTTCTGGTGGAAGAAGCAGCCCATGGGATGGGATCAAGGCAATGGTGATGGCGGGCAATGGCAGTCCTGGGATGGGGGTCCCCAACGAGGAGCGACCAAGGCAATGGGGGTCCCATGGTGTTGGGAATTTAGCTGCTAAGGACTGGAAAAGTACAAAACCGTGGCTAATTCCAAGTCCTGCACCTGTGTTGATAGCATGTCCTTGGGCCTAGCTGTAGTATGATAACAAACAGTGAAAGAGGCATGAGAAAAGAGGGATGTAACCCTTAAGGAATGAGGTTGATGGTATAGTTTAACCAATAGATTGCTTAGCTTACAGAATATTCATAAGCTTATTACTCGCTGTATAAGTGTCTGATGCTCTCTTCAATAAAGGGGGAATGTGCTTATCACTCATATTGAGTGTCTGAGTCTCCCCTCACCGACAAATGGCTCGACCCTGACAAAGGCCTCATTTTTTTTCTGTGACACCATGGTTGGGTTCCCATGGGAATGGGGGTTTCAGGGATGAGCAGTGGCTACGTGGACACGGGAGTCACAGCTCCTTTCCAGGGTGCCTCAGATTTTGGGGTGACTCAGAGCCCAGCAAAGCGCTAGACCTGAAGCACCCCATGGCAGTCCTGGGAGTCTCTGTGTCCCTGCCCCACACACCCCTGGGTCAGGTCCCCCCATTTCCTGCCTCAGCAATCCCAGGCAACACTTGAAGACCAGTTGGTTCAGACCAAAGCCATAGAATAACACCAAAAATCTTTCCCAAACCATTATTTTCCCAATATGTGAAATCTCAGTGAAAATACAACTGGCAAGGTATAAATGGTCTGCTTTATAGAATCCATTGCTTTCCCAATAAGTCACTCACAAAAACACGCAAACAAATCACAATGAAATGAGAGTTTTCAATTCTCTTTAGGAGCCATTTGTACATACCACAGCAGCGTTTGCTTGTGGATAACACAGAGTGGGGAATCTCCCTGAGTGTCCAACAGCTCCATGGGATTGTTCCCTGCCTGCTGGGTAGCAACCCAGCCCTGAAGGAAGCCTTTGCTTGGGTGATCTTTAAGAACTCTCCCCATTTTGCTCCCCACTCCCACCCTGAGACTTGATTGACTTCCCTTGTAGGAAGGGGAAAAGCTCTGTCTATGCCTGGGACAGTGCAGAGGAATCAGTAGAAATGCCCGTGTGTGCCTCAGGGTCTGATTCCCTGGTAAATCCACTCCAGCCTGCCCTGAATTCCCCTGCCTGGGCACTCCCGGCTCCTGCTGTGACACCCCTGTTCCCCAGCGCCTTGTGTGCAGCTCCTGCTCAATATTTCCACACTTTCCGCTCTCTTCTGCTGTGCACTTTCAGAACCCAAACATTCTTTCTGGGAAATTCCAAAGGGCTGCAGGATTTGTTCAAGAAGGAGGGTCCAGGTCAGGTCATTGAGCAGATTTGTTGTCATTTTTGCAGTAGTGCTGGGGCTCTTTCAGTTCCTTGGGGAGAGGGACAAAATAATCAATTGCTGCATGTCTGGACTGGTTCGCTTGCAGTTGCCCCTGAGGGGCTTTTTCCAGCAAGCCCTGCTCTGAAAAACATCAAAGGCCCTCACAGAGCCACTGCTTGGGCTCTCTTTGGGGTTTTGTACTTCTTGCAACAGCAAACCACAGCTCAGCTCATCCTGTGGGGGGGCCTTTTTCCACCCACAGAATTCTCACCTTTGCAGCAGCTCTCAAGCTGCCGGAATCAAAGCCAAGGGGGCAGGGGGGACCCTCAGGTTCTGGCTGCCACCTGGGGCTGGGCAGAGCAGGGCTGGACAATAGCCATCCCTGTGCAGTGGTGCTGGGCCATGGCTGGGCTCACCCTTGCATTGACAGGGGTCCCCAGGATGTGCCACCCCTGGGACAGGCACCCAGCCAGGAAGGTGCAGAGCCAGGAATGTCCAGGGACATTTCTGGAACTGCCACCACCTGAGAACAGGACCTCCCGTTATAGATGTGTCACCCCCTGGGAACAGGATGCCCCAGCTGAACTCCAGAGGAGAGACATTAGAGGACAGAAACCCCCTGTATGTGCCCCCCTAGAAACAGAGAATGCCCCCTTTTTCCATCTGACTCTCAGCACAAACAGCCTCTTCACTCTCCTCCAGGACAAAGGAAGTGAAAGTGTTGAGCAGGCATAGCCCAGCACCTCCATCCCCCAAAGCCTCGTCACCCTTCCCTGCATCCTCTGCTCCCCATTTCCCTCCTCTCCTGGGTCCCCCAACCCGTTCCCTGCTCAGGTGCACCCCAGGATGTCTGATCCAGGAACCAGGGGTGAGGGGATATGGCAAAGAATAAGATGAAAAAGGAAAAAAGAGAAATAAAGAGAGAAAAAGTCAAGGGCAGGCAAGGACACAGAGGCCGAACTACCTAGGACCCTCATGCCATGCCTGGCCAGGAAACGAACACCCCAGGGGTGATTATGCGGGGCCTAGCCTCACCCCAAAATCTGAGGCACACAGGGAAGGAGCTGTGACCCCCATGTTCCCCCCCACACTGCCCAAACCTGGAAACCCCATTCCTCTGGGACCCCAACCTTGGAACCCAATTTCCTTCTGCCACCCCTTCCCTGAGACCCCCATCCCTGGATGGCAGTTCCCCAGGATCTCCAACCCCAAGGAACACCATCCCAGTAATTCCAGACCGTGGGACACCACTGACCTTGGGGACCTTGATTCCCCCAGGACCACCATTCTCACAGGGTCCCCCTTTCCCCTGGCACCCCCATTTCATGATCACAAATCCCAAGAGGCCACATTGTTCTGGGATCCTCATCCCCAAGTCTGAGTCTACCCAACCCTTGGGACACCCATTTACCTGGGACCCCATCCCTGGGCACCCCATTCTCCTGGACACTCATCCCTGGCTCCCTACACAGCCTTAGACCCAAATTGTGGCAACATCATGTCCCCACCATGTCCCACCATCCCCCACCATGTCCCCAGACTATGCAGCCTTGTCTCCAGCCTGTCCCCAGCTTGTAGCCACCCTGCCCCCACCAAGGGCCACCTACACGTGGGGACAGACGTGACCTCGCTTCCTTCCCCTTCATCCGAAGAGCCGCCAGCCAGGGGAGCGGTGGCCACAGCAGCGAGTGACAGCCAGTGCACATGGCTGGGGACACCGGGATGGCCGGGAAGGTGGCGCTGCTCCTGTGGGGTGAGTGCCCCGGGCACAGGCCTGACACCCGTGGGATGGGCCCTGGTGAGGCAGAGAGTGGTGGGGAGGGGGCACAGGGGGGCTGTGAGGTCCCCTGAGGTCCCCAATGGCAGCAGAGGCAGAGCAGGGCATGGAGCTCAGTGTGAGCAGAGATTAAGGGTGGCTTTAGGGACAGAAACAGGGGAACTGGGATGTGGAGACAGGAAGAGGGGGATAGAGATGTGGGGACAAGTATGTGGCAGAAGAAGCCTTGGGGCCTGGGGACTGTGGGGATACGGACAGGGGGACAGGGATACTGGGACATGGAATGGGGCCACGTAACATGCAGATGTCACCTGGCCATGGGGAAAGGTGCCATTGGAATGGGATCATGGGCACAGGACCATGGGACTTGGCCGTGGGGACAGGTGCTGTAGGGCTGGTGGAGGTTGGCAGTGCAAACATAGGGTGTCCACCGTGTCCCCATGATCCTCACCCAGCCCTGTCCCTTCTCCCTTCCAGCCCAGATCCTCAGCCTCGCTGGTGAGTCCTCGGGGGATGCCAGGTCCCCACCCCACTGTCCCCAACCCTGCAATGGCCCTGGCAGGCTGGTGTCCCCTGTCACTCACAGGTGCCCAGACCACCCAGCTCCTGGTGGAGCCCCCCTGGAGCCTGGCGGTGCTGTGGGACCGGGTGACACTGACCTGCCAGGGCTCGGGGACTGCTGGTGACACCACCTGGTACAAGGATGGGCAGCGCTGGTGGCAGGAGGGAGGCGAGCATTTCACTGTCAACGAGAGAGGCACCTACACGTGTGAGAGACCTGGAAGTGGGTGCAGTCCCCTCGTGAATGTCTCAGACGGTGTGGGTGGTTTGTGTCCCCAGCTTGGCACCCAAGGGAACCCCGAGGATGCTGGATGAGCTGTACTTCATGGGTCACCCTCTGGTATGACCAGAGACTGTCCCCTATACAGGGGGACATTCCAGAGCATCCCACTATGGGGGGACCCTTGTGTCTAAATTGGGGAAACCTGGTGTGCTGGCTTTGACCCAATATGGGGGTCCTGATGATATCAGGACCCTCCAGACCCCTGTGATGTGACGGCACCCCTCTGCCCTGCAGACCAGGTGGTGCTGCAGGTGCCGGTGCGGGCACTGCTGGAGGGAGAAACGTTGACACTGCGCTGCCGGTACAGGCGGGAGAAGTCGGTCACTTCGGTGTTCTACCGCGAGGAGACAGAACTGAGAGTGCTCCACAATGGGACCGAGCTGTCCCTGTCCCCTCTGCAGCTGAACCACAGCGGCTGCTACCACTGCAAGGCCTGGGTGAACAACGGGGTATCATGGGGATGGGAGGAGTCAGCGCTGGTGACAGTGACAGTGCATGGTGAGCACCTCACAGCCGCCACCCCGACAGCCCCATAGCACCTCGCCAGGGATTCGGGGTCACTGTTTCTAAAGCCCCCCATTTCCTGCTCTGAGCTTGTCCGGGGACCAATGCTGGAGGGTCCCCCCTGAGCCCACCCAGGGGTTCCCCCTCACTCTCAACTTCCTCAGGACCCCCAGCTGCCTGCGGCCCTGAGCCCCCCTCCTGCACATGTTCTACCAAGACGGGCAGAGGTGGGGGGCCCGCAGGGGTCCCCGCAGCTGCTGGTGCCCACCGTGGGGGTCTCCCACTCGGGGAATTACAGCTGCCAGGTGGGCTCCGAGGGGGGAGCTGTGCGGAAGGGCAGTGCCCGGCGCCGCGTCACAGTGCACAGTGAGTCCGGGGATGGGCACAGGGAGCCCTCACAGCCTCCTCTAGTCCCCTTTCCTGGGCATCTCCATGTCCCACAGACACCATGCTTGGGTCCCCCGCCTCTGCCTTGTGTCCCCTCACCCCTCTGTGGTGTGACCCCATCCCCAACATCCCCCATCACACTCACCCCCCTTGTCCCTACCTACCCACACCAGGTGCCAGCCCTTCCCTGTGCTCTCAGCCTAGTCTCTGTCCCCACAGTGCCCGTGGCCAATGTCATCATCACCCTTGGTACCCTACCCACAAAAAAGGTGGTGCATGACAACGTGCCCCCTGCCTGCTTTGCAGGTGGGCTCAGCCCCGTCACTTTCACCTGGCGGGGGCACAATGGGAAAGGGGTGACCCGGGTCCCCTCCTGGAGCTCGGGGGCGTCAATGTGGGACATTGGGGCACCTACCATTGCATAGCCACCAACCAGCGGGGACATGATGAGCACCGGTGTTCCGGGAATCAGCCAAGAGTTGGGTTGTTTGGGGAAAACCGGGAGGACACGGGGGCACAGGTAAGGTCACACAGGGGGCCCTTCGGGGGTTTAAGGACCCTTGGGGGTTTTGGTGACCCGGGTGTGTCCCCCTCTGTTTTTTGCAGTGGCCACAGGGGGCTTGGGCCCCTTTTTTTCCTGCTCCGGGTTGTGGGCCCCTCCCTTGTTCCTGGGACCGGGGGCACTGTTTGGGTTTGGGTGACAATGGGGGGACAAAAGGGGTCCCCAAGGGGCTGTAGAGGTCCCCGAGTGTGGGCATGATAGGGCAGCACCCTTTCCCCAGAATTGTCACTTTTCCCCCGGATCCTTAAAGGGTTTTGGGGGGGTGCTAGAGGGGCCGGGAAGGGGTTGGGGGGTTTTTTCCCGGGGCCCCGGGGGTGTTTGGGCATCTCTGTCCC
>NW_026993328.1:0-15612 GCF_028769735.1 Zonotrichia leucophrys gambelii
TTATTCAACATAAACAGAATGAGACGATTGGGGATAAAAGCATCATATAGTCAACCCAGGACATTCCACCCCTTATCCCCATATCGTCTGCTTACTACTAAAACTAATATAAATTCTAACTCTACAAGTACATACATGATACATCCATTATACAACTATACACAGACAATGGTAATAACATTCAGGAAACAGTGATATTTATACAGGTTTTATCCAACAATCAGGTCTCCCTGAGGTACACATCGTGTTCTTCCATCTTTTTGCATTATCCACCACGTGCAACCTGGTCCCTGAGCAAAGACAACCCCACGAATGGGTTTGTCTGTACTCGAGGCAGAATTGATCCACACAGTCTTCCCTAACAAACCTCTGACATGTACCACTGGGACTTTGTCTCCATCTACTCTCTGCAAAGGCTCAGATTGGGCAGGGCCGACTCGGTTAGTAGAGCCTCGGGTGTTAACTAACCAGGTGGCCTTTGCCAGATGCTGATCCCAGTTCTTGAAAGATCCCCCACCTAATGCTTTCAATGTGGTTTTTAACAGTCCATTGTACCTCTCCACTTTGCCTGCAGCTGGTGCATGGTAGGGGATATGGTACACCCACTCAATGCCATGTTCCCTAGCCCAGGTGTTGACAAGGCTGTTCTTGAAATGAGTCCCATTGTCTGACTCAATCCTCTCAGGGGTGCCATGTCTCCACAGAACTTGCTTTTCCAGGCCCAGGATGGTGTTCCGGGCTGTAGCATGAGGCACAGGGTAGGTTTCCAGCCATCCAGTGGTGGCCTCCACCATGGTCAGCACGTAGCGCTTGCCCTGGCGTGTCTGGGGCAGTGTGATGTAGTCAATCTGCCAGGCCTCCCCATACTTGTACTTGGACCACCGCCCACCGTACCAGAGGGGCTTCAGTCGCTTGGCCTGCTTGATGGCGGCACACGTCTCACAGTCATGGATAACCTGAGAAATACTGTCCATGGTTAGATCCACCCCTCGGTCTCGTGCCCACTTATAGGTGGCATCTCTGCCCTGGTGGCCTGAGGCATCATGGGCCCACCGCGCTAAGAATAACTCTCCTTTATGTTCCCAATCTAGGTCTATTTTGGACACCCCTATCTTTGCGGCTTGGTCTACCTGATCATTGTTTTGGTGCTCCTCATTAGCTCTACTCTTGGGTACATGGGCATCTACATGGCGGACCTTCACAGGCAGCTTCCCTACCCTGGTAGCAATGTCTTTCCACTCTTCAGCAGCCCAAATTGGCTTTCCTCTACGTTGCCAGTTAGCCTTTTTCCACCTCTCCAGCCATCCCCACAGAGCATTGGCTACCATCCATGAATCAGTATAAAGGTAGAGCTTTGGCCACTTCTCTCTCTCAGCAATGTCCAGGGCCAGTTGAACAGCTTTGAGTTCAGCAAGTTGGCTTGATCCACCTTCTCCTTCAGTGGCCTCTGCCACCTGCCGTGTGGGGCTCCATACAGCTGCTTTCCACTTCCGGTTCATTCCCACAATGCGGCACGACCCATCAGTAAAGAGAGCGTATTGTGTATCTTCTGCTGGCAGTTGGTTGTATGGTGGAGCTTCTTCAGCTCGTGTCTCTTCTTGTTCCCCTTCATCAGAGAGACCAAAGTTTTCACCTTCGGGCCAATTTGTAATGACCTCCAAAATCCCAGGGCGATTCAGTTTACCTATATGGGCGCGCTGAGTGATGAGAGCAATCCACTTGCTCCATGTAGCACTGGTGGCATGGTGAGTGGAAGGAACCTTGCCTTTGAGCATCCACCCCAGCACGGGTAGTCGGGGTGCCAGGAGGAGTTGTGCTTCAGTGCCTATTACCTCCGAAGCAGCCTGGACTCCTTCATAGGCAGCCAGGATTTCTTTCTCTGTTGGAGTATAGTTGGCTTCAGACCCTCTGTAGCTTCGACTCCAAAATCCCAGTGGTCGACCCCGAGTCTCCTCAGGCACCTTCTGCCAAAGGCTCCAGGACAAGCCATGGTTCCCGGCTGCAGAGTAGAGCACATTCTTCACCTCTGGTCCTGTCCTGACTGGGCCAAGGGCTACTGCATGAGCAATCTCCTGCTTGATCTGTGCAAAGGCTTGTTGCTGCTCTGGGCCCCAGTGGAAAGTGTTCTTCTTACGGGTGACCAGGTAGAGAGGGCTCACGATCTGACTGTATTCGGGAATATGCATCCTCCAAAAACCTATGGCGCCTAGGAAAGCTTGTGTCTCTTTCTTATTGGTGGGTGGAGACATTGCTGTGATCTTGTTGATGACATCGGTGGGAATCTGACGCCGTCCGTCTTGCCACTTCACTCCCAGAAACTGGATCTCTTGAGCAGGTCCCTTGACTTTGTTCTTCTTGATGGCGAAGCCAGCTTTTAGGAGAATCTGGATAATTTTCTCCCCTTTCTCGAACACCTCTGCTGCTGTCTTCCCCCACACAATGATGTCATCAATATATTGCAAATGTTCTGGAGCCTCACCCTTTTCCAGTGCAGCCTGGATCAGTCCATGGCAGATGGTGGGGCTGTGCTTCCACCCCTGGGGCAATCGGTTCCAGGTGTACTGCACGCCTCTCTAGGTGAAAGCAAACTGAGGCTTGCATTCTGCTGTTAGAGGAATGGAGAAAAATGCATTGGCAATGTCTATAGTGGCGTACTACTTTGCTGCTTTGGACTCCAGCTCGTACTGGAGTTCCAGCATGTCTGGCACAGCAGCACTCAGGGGTGGGGTCACTTCATTCAATGCACGATAGTCTACAGTCAATTTCCATTCTCTTTCAGATTTTCGCACAGGCCAGATGGGGCTGTTGAAGGGTGAGTGGGTCTTGCTGACTACCCCTTGGCTCTCCAGCTCTCGGATCATCTTATGGATGGGGATCACAGCATCTCGATTCATTCGGTACTGTCGGCGGTGCACTGTTGAGGTGGCAATTGGCACTCGTTGCTCTTCTACGTTCAGGAGACCTACTGCAGATGGGCTGTCTGACAGTCTAGGCAAGCTGTTCAACTGCTTGACACCCTCTGTCTCTACAGCAGCTATTTTAAATGCTCATCTGAGTCTCTTTGGGTCTTTGAAATACTCACTTCGAAGGTAGTCTATGCGTAAAATACATGGGGCCTCTGGGCCAGTCACAATAGAGTGTTTCTTCCACTCATTTCCAGTCAGGCTCACCTCAGCTTCTACCAGAGTAAAATCCTGTGATCCCCCTGTCACACCAGCAATAGAAACAGACTCTGTCCCCACATGTCTTGATGGGATTAATGTGCATTGTGCACCAGTGTCAACCAAAGCTTTGTATTCTTGTGGTTCATATGTGCCAGGCCAACGAATCCACACAGTCCAAAAAACACGGTTTTCCCCAGCCTCTACCTGGCTAGAGGCAGGGCCCCTCTAAGCCTGGTTATCCTTCTTTCCCTGGGCATATGTCTTGGAGGTTCCTTCAAGGGGATCAAAAATATTGTCATTATCATCATATGTGACAGTTCGGTTACTGGCCACTGGAGCTGCTTCCCTTTTGGAACTTCCTCTCTGAATCTTCAGTTGTCTCACCCGTTGTGCCAGAGCAGAGGTAGGTTGTCTATGCCATCTCCTCATGTCTTCTCCACAATCACGCAAATAGAACCACAGCTCAGCTCGTGGGATGTACCTTCTCTCGCCGTCTGGGGAACGTCTGCGTTGGGTACCAGAACCTCTGATCTGTACCGCCGAGATTTGGAGAAAGCTCTCTTTAATCTCCTCCCTCAGTTTCTTGTGACCCTCCTCTATCTTGTCCTCTAATTTTTGAAGACGTGTTTCCACCGCTGCGATTCTGGCATGTGTTGGGCCATGTACAGCATCTGCATATGCTCGGAGCTTCTTTGCCATGTCAAGCACAGTCTCACCCTTCTCATCCCTCTTCATGATGGCTAAGGCAGAGGCATATTCTTGTGGCCCGAGTCGTACGAGTTTTCGCCACATCACAGACGTGCATGGTACTAAGTCTGGGTTCCTAGTTGTTACATCATCTGAGAAGATAATCTCAACCACGGCCATTTCTCTCAGGCGTTGGATTCTTTGCTCTATTGTCTTCTACTGAGTTTGCTGCATATAGAGATCGTCTGCACACAGGTATCTTTCTGCTACACTTCTTAGGACCCGTTCTCAGAGGCTCTGAGAGTTAGCCCCCCTCATCATTCTTTGGTCTATGACAGTATCCTGTGACAGGGATCCCAAATGCCTGGCTTCCGTGCTATCTAAAATTGTAGCCTCGCCTGCAGTATCCTAGAGACGGACCAGCTAACTAATTATGGATTCATCAGACCTTCGAGTGTAGTCCTTCCTTAGGCCACGAAGGTCTTTCAGGGAATAAGACTCAATATTTGCGTCTGATCTTGCACCTGCTGCTTTGACTCCTGATTTTACGTCAGGAGGCATTGAGGTTCCTTCTCCTGTATCATCACCATCATCATCATCATCATCCACTGGTCGATCAGTTTTTTCCGTGCGTTTCCCACTTCTAGTACTGGTAGCAACAGCCATGGGTTTAGATGCTGGCTTAGGCTCACTGTCTGGTCTAGCTGCTGGCTCTGAGCCTGGGCTGTTGGCTACAGCTTGAGTGACTGGGATAGCTGATTTATCTCCCTGCCCCCCTGCCTCTGTCTGCTGCCCGACAGTATCTAACAAAGTGCGATAAGCATAGGCCAGGGCCCAGCTTATTGCAATTAGCCTTTTCTCCATAGAATCGTCATGGCACTTCTCCTTTAGGTATTTCCCCACCTCTGCTGCGTTCTGAATTTATTCCCGTGGGAAATCCCAGTCTACAGGATCAGAAAATTCCTTCAGGGTTTGGCCTATATTTTCCCATTCTCCACCCCACTCAGGATTTTTCACGCCTGCATCTGCTTCTGGATCAGGGGTCTCACCAGCTCCTCTGGATATCTCAGCCCTCATTCTAGAGAAGCTGCAGACCATATAGAGGAAACTTACCAAATTAAATACCAGAAAGATGGTCTCTTTAACATTCAGGGGAAACTGAACATTCTCAAAAAGTGACATAACCGATCCAAAGGAGAAGAGGGAAAGGGAAGGCTGGAAAGTCTCATTCTTAGCTCCTCCTCTAACAGACTGAGTGTAGTTACTAATAAATTCCCAAAACATACCACTGGAATTGGGATGCAGGGTAGGATGAAGAAACCATAAACCATACATGCTGTAAACAGAGGTCAGTATCTTTTTGAACGCTTTATAAATCATTATCACCAAGGCCAGCACAACAGCTATTCCAATCCGTACCCCTCTACCGTAAAAATTACTTGTTAAGGACAATAATCCTAATGACCAGAAAGGTATTGAAACCTCAAAAAGGTCTAGAGCCCAGAGCCATACAGAGGCGTTCTCAACCAGAGACATCAGGGGTTCAAGCAGCATAGCTACTAACTGCTTTAACAACCACAGACACACAATTAATAGGGCTTTTTTCCACATTTTCCAGCCGCGCGTTGGGCGCCAATTCATGTATTTGTCTAGGTTTAGAGCAAATTTGGGGAAGAATCCCCCCAAAGGAGCTCTGGTGGGAAAAGCAGATCCAATCGGCCCCTCCCCCCAACTGGTCCGGGAGGAAAGAAAAATACCTCCTTGGAGAAAGGTGGAAAAAAACCCCTGTTTATTAAACAATAAGACCAAAACAGTATCAAAACAATGAGACCCCTTGCCACTCTAAAAGAGATGACAAACTGAGAAAAAACCCCGAGTTCAAGCAGCAGCTCACTCAGTCTCTGATCAGTCTCTCAGTGCTGGAATTGTCGCAGGCCAGGGCCGGCCCGGTGGGCCACAGCTGCAGCTGCCGGTGCTCTCCTGGGTGTTCAGTCCAGAGCAGTTCCAAGAGGTCCAAAGAAAAGGGAAAAAACAGTCCAGGGAACTTCTTTGCCTCAGCTAGCTAACACTAACTAAAAAGCAAAAGAAGAGCTCTCTGTCCCGCTGTCTGTCCGCAGACAACACAGTCAGGAGCAGGAATGTGGAGGAGTGCAGTGTCTGAAAAACAAAACTGCGCGCTTCTTCTCTCTCCCCCTTCACTCTCTGTAACACTCTTAAAGGTACAAAACTTATTATTATTCAACATAAACAGAATGAGACGATTGGGGATAAAAGCATCATATAGTCAACCCAGGACAACAACACAACATCCCAGGACAGTCCTGGCACTGCCAACATGTTTTCCCTCTGCAGTTTGCAGTAACAGTCAAGGAGCATCCAAACTGTTGCAAAGCAAAGCTTGTTTAAAGGATGGGTTTAGTGCCAGTGAGCTTCCAAGGACTCCTCCTTTGAAGCAGTCTATGCAAGGGGACTCTGAAGTGTCCCTGTACCCTTTGAGTTTCAGACAGAGCTGGGAAACCATGTAACCCTCCGCTCACCGTCCCCAAGAGCAGACAAGATGCCGTCCCCCTTTCCCGGAGCTGGGGAATGGAAAGGAGGCTGCAATGGCAGGGATGGGTGGGTTTGTGGCCGTCCCATTTCCAGCAGTCTCTGCCTTCCCCCACTGGCCTCGCGGGTGCTCTGCAGCTTCTCCCCGTGAGAATACCCTCTGCCCCTGTGCAGAACTCAGGAGTAATGAACAGTCTCTCCCTTCCCAGAAATCAGGCTGTGTGAGTGTGTTTGCATATGTGCACATGCCAAGTTTTAGCCCAAAGAGAGTTTTAGAGCTGACATACAACCCACTGAAATAATTTCATTATGGAAGCAGTGACATAACTTGATAGTACTGCACACGCACCACTCCGGTGCCGGGGGTTTATAGGGCATTTACAAGGTGTGTGTGCAGGAGGTGACATCCCCAGCACACACAGAGCTGGCAGTACCTGGCTGGAACCCTTCCAGCGAGGGGCTGGTGGCCCCAGGGTGTCTGACAGCACTGTGGAGGTGGCTCCTCACACAGCAGACCTGGGAAAGGGACAAAAGCTCACGGCAATGGTTGGCAGGAGCTCCTGAGAAATTCTTCTCCTTAGTTCTGATGGGCAACAACAAAACAAATTTGGTGGGTGCAGCTATTGATCATCTTCAGGTGAGCTCAAAGCAGAACTCTTCCTCCAACCCCTGCTGGAGATTATCGGCTCTGTAGTGCGGCCCACTGGCCTCAGAGCCTTGTAGCAGTGCGTTTCTGCTGCCACGGGCCATGAAATGAGATGTCCAGGCTGGTGCAGTTGTGTTTGAGGGAGCTGGGACATCTCTGAACAGCCGGGACATTCATGAGCATCACTGGGGACCAAGTATTAATTAGAAATTAAAATTTCATCTGCAGTCATCTTGCATTACTGGTGTTAAGAGGACAAGTCTTCCATTGCCCTGTGATTTCTGAGTGTGCAGAGTCATGGCTAAAGCTGGGCTGGAGACAAGAAAGAGGAATTTTGGCCAATTGGCCACTAATTCATGTGTGAGTGGTATTCAGCACCCAATTTGCTTTGCAGAACCAGTAAAGGTGAGAGACTATTGTAAACCTGAAAAAACATGTTTGTGCTACAGCACTTGATTCCAAAATTGTCCTAGAAAAGAACAGATACACTTTTGTAAAAAAAATGGTGTGGTTTCTATTGCCCATCCCTCTACTGTGTGAGAAGCTGCCTGGAAAGGAATACTTGTTCAGCTGATGTTCTGAAGGGATTGATTCAGAAGCTATGACAAAAATGCAGTATGAGCAAAAGACCAGCTTCAGTTTATAGAGTCAGGCATCAGAAAAGCTGGAAATGATCTCCAAGGTAAATGAGTCCAGTCTTTGACCTGGTATCTGCACTTAGCTGATCTGCAGGGATCTCTGTGATGCCATTTTTAGTGAGTTCACCTATGGAGTTTATGGGGTGAGCACAGGAAACAGAGCCCAGATTTGACACATGAACAAAATATGTGGGATTTCCAACTCCCCACAGACCTCGGGTCACCTGTGCAGCTGCTCACCTCTTGCCTGGCACCAGCTGCTGCGAGCACCACAGAGAAACAGGATTTTAGCCTCCAAAGACCTCTGTGGTTTGACTCCCTCATCTGTGTGTCACAGGGCCCAGAAGATCAGCTCTGTGCTGCAGGGAGCTGGCAATTCATCTATTTAGCACTTTCCTGGCAGTGCAAGAAGTAAGAATGGGAGAGGTGGACAGCAAGGTCCAGCTTCATCATTTCTGGTAAGATCAGATGAAAATACTGAGGAGTTATTTTAACGTGAGAATAGGGAATAGTTTTAATATTCAATGTTATTAATTTACAACAAATTCTAAGTACATTAGCTGTACATACACCATGTTTCTTTCCCTGGATGATCATTTATCCACATAACATTGCAAACCAACAATTAGAGCAGCATTCCCTGTGCTCTGATAATACTCTCTGGTGTTCCCAGGCTCAGGCTGCTCAAGTGAACGATGCATGGGCTGTGCAGCAGCTGAGCGTGGCTGTAACAGCATTGGGGAATCACGAAGCATCATGCAGGAAGGCCTGGGGCTCCTGTGCCAATGGAGTTTCAGGGCAAAACTTGTAGTAAGCTGGTGTTTTCTTGCTTCCAGTCTTTTCCTCCTGGCTCTTAAATCATGGCCAGAGAATGAGGTTGATTGTGGTCTGGTTTATCTGCAGTTGCAAAGCAATGCATCACTCTGCAGTCCTGTGAGGGAAGCCTTTGGTATCTTTCCAGTCTTTAGCTTTCCTCAATTATTCATCTGAGGGTTGCTTAATTGCTAAGTCTCCTACTTTTAGATAATATGGGGAGGCGTGAAGGAATGCTGTTCAGACACAAACTGGTCCCTTCTCAGCTTCAAAGGGCAAATAGAAATTCTCTCCCTGTTCTGTCTCTTGGGCTGCGGTGACACCGATGGCTCTTGCTGAGCTCTTGCCAAGGCTGCAGCCAGGGCTCAGCCCTTTCCCATCTCCTCCTGGGCAGCAGGAGCACTCTGGGACTGGTTGTGAGAGCTGTGTCCTGAGAGGAGTGCAGGCAATGCGTGCAGGAGGAACCTGTGGTGGATTCTGTGCGTCACATTTCAGCAGACATTGACTGCAGCCTGCTGCAGAGTGAGACAGTTCCTGGTGTCTGTGTAACCAGGTACTTGGTCAGATGTTAAGAAGAAATTCCTCCCTGTGAGGGTGGGCAGGCCCTGGCACAGGGTGCCCAGAGCAGCTGTGGCTGCCCCTGGATCCCTGGCAGTGCCCAAGGCCAGGCTGGACACTGGGGCTTGGAGCAGCCTGGGACAGTGGGAGGTGTCCCTGCCATGGCAGGGGTGGCACTGGGTGGGCTTTGAGGTCCCTCCAGCCCAAACCAGTCTGGGATTCTGTGATTCTTCTGTCTTTATTTTCACTTGTGAATTGATTCCAAGTCTACAGTGGTTTCAATGCCTGAAATCACTCACTGGGGCTGCTCCATCCCTGTGTGCACCTGGAGGAGGAGATGGTGAGCACGCAGCTTACAGTCCTGCTGCCCTTTCTCCCAAAACTATAAACACCAGGCTTTTCTCAAGTTTTCTACTTTCATTCCACTCTCACCCCTCAAAATTTTGCCTATTTGTCAGTCCTAGAATAAGCCCCATTTCTCTCTGGCATGGTGGGAATGTGCAGGATTTCTGCTGGGTGCCTTGATGCCTATAGGTTTTGGGGTCAATGAGCTTATGCAGAGCTGTGCTCATGCTGGAAGATAAACCTTGTCTTTAAAGAGTCTGGAAGAGCAGTAAGGAGGATTTTAAGTTTCTCACAGCAAAAGCTGTGTCCACTTGGCACCTACAGCCATTCCAAGGCAGACTGTGAAGTCTCCAGAACAGTTTGATGTTGCAGTGTTAAAACAACTTTCTGCCAGTGCTGGTAAACTGCCATGGCTTGGCTAAACTACCTATAGCTAAAGAACCACATATGAATTTGCATTTTCAGAGGGAATTTCCGGTGAAGTTTGAATGCGCTTTTTTAGTGACAGCAGCCTATTCAACACTGCCTTGGCTCACCTGAAGCCCTCTTGGCTTTCACTGAGTGTCCACGTTCACATGGTGGCTGTTGAATTATCAGAGAAGCTGTTCCTGGTTTTCCAAGAAACTGTTCTGAATTCTCCACTAAATGCTAAGCAGAGTTCTGTTGTGCTGCTATTTTTGGTGAGGTTTCAAATGGGTTATTGTTGTGCTATGATGAATTTTAATAATTGCTATAAGTATGCTATAGTCAAAATGAGGGAGAAAGAAACCCAATTATTAAACTAGACTCCTGTGACTGGAATCTACAGCTGAGATATTAAAGCCCTACTGTCATGCTTAACAATTAACTCAACCCGCTGGCAATACTGGAAGAGAAAATGAACATTATTAATGAGATAACTGATCATTATTTCTTTTTCCTCCCACCATTAGAACAATATGTTGCAGTATATCAACAAAGAATAATTTACGTCATATACACTGCGTGCTTTCAGCAGTGCTTTGCTATCTCCTGCTTTCCCAACACCACTTTTATGGAATTAATGCTTCTTTCCAAGTTTTCCTTTGCTGCTGTGGGCTGTGTAAGGCCTGAGGGAGCCAGTACAGGCTGCAAATGTTACTCAAAATGCCCTGTTTGCACCTGAACCCAAGAGGAATGATCCACATCCCCACTGACAGGGACCTATTTGTGAGGACTTTCTGAGCACTCTGAAGCTTCTGATTCAGCTTCTCACTCAGCACAGCCCCTCCTCCTGCTGCAGCCGAAACCTTGGCATTGTGGTAGAGTAAATGCCCCTCAGGCCCAGTGGGTTGGGAGACAGTTCTCTGCACAGTAAGGCACCTTTTCACCCTGAAAGGTGTGCTGATATCACCTGGAAAGGCCCACCTTTGTTGGGGAGGCTTCATGACCAAGACTTTCCCCAAATTATTTCAGAAACCTGGTGTCTTTCAGTGATGAATGTTTTTGCAGACAGGATGGATAGGTTCTGCTTAAGCTGTGCCCTCAGTCACATGTGGGAGCAACGTCACAGGCTGTGCCACCCAACCAAGCCCAGCAGGCCGGGAGGAGAGCCCGGGGCCAGCAGGAAGCTGAGAGAAGGCCCTGCTCTAGAACTGAGGGAGTTGCACCAGAAGCAAACAAAGATGGTAACTTGAAGAGATTCCCTCTGTGCTCAAAGTTTGTCTGAGAAGACTAAGAGGGGAGCTTGTCAAAAATCTCAGGAAATATCTGGGAAAAGGTTTTATGTATGTTGGTTGTGACTAGGTACAAAGCTCCTGCGGGAAAAGAGCCTCTGCAGCAGGCTGGCTGGCTGAATGGGTCTTACTTCTTCCTAGAATAAAGATTACCACTGAAATGCAATTTTATTTTTATTGTATGAGGGGAAAATATTTTCCAGACCTCTAAAACCAGTTTCAAAAAAACAGATGTGTTGTGGAAAAAGTAATGAAACATACGGGGATTTCTCTCTACAAGAGATATGCGCGGGGGCGTGAACGGCCCTGGAATCCGGCTATCTGGTGAGGGGCGAAGGCCAGGGCCCCTGCGCATCAGAAAACAGCCCCCCTCGGCGGCTTTGGCCTCGGGCTGAGCTGGGTGTTAGCTCGGAGCAGCGCGGTGAGAGACGAATTAGGAGGCGACCACTTGCTGGGGGTAAACTGTCGGTTTATTACAGAAGAACCAACAAAGGAGGGGAAACACCCAGCAAATGGCCCCGAACAAGGGGCAGGAGAGGGTTTTAAGGAAAAGGGGGGAAGAAGGCAGGGAAACCCGGCTATCCAATAGAAATACATATTTGGAGGTACGAAACATAACTGATACACTAAAGTAACCAACTGTTATAAATCATAGGAGGGGCTCCGGGGCTACAGCCAACCATACCTCCCAGAGAAAGGAAAATTCTCGAAACCTGGGAGGAGAAAAAGAGTGATTGACTGACCCCAAGGAGGAAACAACTTTCACTTTATAAGAGAAACCAAGGGAGGAGCAGTTTCATTTCCATAGCAACATAACTGGCAGGGTAGCAGCAGGAAGTAATACAGAAAATGGGGGGAGCAAACTAACGAACTTAAGAACACACCACAGCATCTCCCCGTTTCTTATCAAATAAAATTAAAATTTTCTATGCAACTCAAAAGGAAGGTGTCTGCGGCTTGTCCTGCCAATCTTCGCTTTCTTCGAGCTGGAGTTCGCTAGCCCACTTACGTTCTTGAGGCAGCTCTGTGGATCCCTCTTCATCTGAATCTCCTCCGGCTTCTGAGGAGAGGTCCTCCAGCTCAAAATGTTCCTCCAGAGGAAGTGCGGCATGATTGACAGTCGTTGAGGTGGCTTTAGCTATTAGTCCTTTGATCAAACTACGGATCAGTACGATCAAAATGCAAAATACAATCAAGCTCAAAACCACTTTACAAACTGATTCTAACACTGAACTGGCCCACCCGCTAAGACCCCAACCCTTGAATATGTCCCCCAGCCAGTCTGATGTCTCTTGCCTGACCTGATGGACGAGGTCTTGGAGTTTTTTGATGGAGTGTCTGGCGTCCTCGGCCCGAGAGGACAGGTTCAGACAGCAGAGGCCCTCAAACTCCTCACAGTGATGGTGATGGAGCAGTAGTAGAAAATCTATTGCTGCTCTGTTTTGGAGCGTTGCCTTCATTGTAATTTCCTCGTCCTTAAGGAGGTCGTATAATGCGGCTGAAGTATAATTGGCTTGTTTAACCACCCAACACTCCAGGCGGCCCAATTCACCCAGAGATTTCGCCACCGATAACCATGGCAATGAAATGGTAAAGGCGACGGATTTAGAATGAGACCAATGGGTAACTTTATCATCACAATCTTCAGTGAGATCTTTAAGATCTCTTTTAGATCTGGCCAATTCGGATGTGATGTTATTCCTTTTCCAATTGATAATTTGGGTGATGTTGGGGGTAAACAGCGTCAGCCGGCCAAATGTGCACGGCCCTCCGATCAGACCAGAGGGGATGCCTGCCCACGCTCGATCGCCACAAATCAAGAACACCCCCCTGGGAAGGGCGTAAGGGGTCCGCTTGGTAGAGGTGGGGCCCATGATTTTTAGAACAGCGCGGCACCACTGGCTTGCTTGATATTGTTTCTTTGTCTGCCGGACCACCTCACTGCCCTCATATATGGGGGCATAACTATATTCAAACTGAAAACAAATTGAGGAGTTGGCGGAACCGAGTAGATGCAGTTCTGTGGGCTCGGAGGGCGCAGGACTGAGCCTAGCTACTCCGCTTCTCCAGGCATTACTGGGTTCAAAACCGTGGAGGAAAGTTAGGCTCTGGGCCAAAACGGGGGAAAGGGCAGACTGGAAGGCAGGGGGGAACTTGCCTGGGGAGAAAGGGATCCCCACAAGGCAAGACGACATCGGGTCCTCTGCTGCGCCGGTGTCGAGGCATATACTGTCCTGTCCTAATGATTGGGCCAAGGCACGCCAGACGTTGATTTTTGGCTGGGGGATGACCCACGGCTCCGCAGGTGGCAGAAGGAATCCGCAGGTCATCAGTACGGTCAACAACAAACAAGGATTGAGAGCCAGCGTAGTCAATTCGAAGACCATTCGGGGAGATAAAACTGAAATGAAAGGAGAGCCGTAAAAGTATGCAGGATTCACAGATATGGTTCCTCTCCAAACAACCAATTTAAGTAAAACTCACGAGGGGTAATGGTTGGAGCCGGGGGGAAAAAGGAGGAAAGGTGGTATAAAAGATCAAGGGGTGGAGGAGAAGCTGGGGGAGAGGGTTCTTCAGTAACTGGAGTGAGATCTGGAGAGAATGAGGAGGATTGATGGGATAGTTTCTTCCGCCGACGCCAACATGCTTGCCGGACCTGTGGTACTGCCTCCTTCTTGATCCCCTGCTTCGGGACGAAGGGCCTGACCCACTTAGATGGTACCCACTTGGGACCCGAGGGAGTGGACACGCAGGCATATCCCCTCCCCAAGTTACCAGGTCAAAGGGGCCCTCCGTCTGCCAGGTCTCCGGATCTTTTACAAGAACCGGTGGCCTGGTTTTAGGCTGCAGCTGCTGGTGACTGCCGAAATGTCGGACTATCGGAGGGTTTTGGCTGTCAAAAGAGCAATTCAGGAAGTTGAGTGTATACAATGCCCTTGATAGCCGGACTTGGGGGTCTCTGCCTTCATCGTCGGTAGTTGCCGGGATAGGACCTTCTTAAGGCTCTGGTGAGCTCTTTCCACCATGGCTTGGCCTGTCGGGGAATAGGGGATGCCGGTTTTATGCACTATTCCCCATTGCTGCAGAAAGCTTTGCAGCTCCTTGGAAACATACGCAGGGCCGTTGTCTGTTTTTAAGGTCTTAGGGATGCCAAGACAGCGAATGCCTGGAGCAGATGCCTCTGAACATCCGCTGCCCTTTCACCTGTGTGGGCAGAAGCATAGATCGCCCCGGAGAAAGTATCCACTGAGATGTGGACGTAACACAATCGGCCAAAAAATGGAATGTGCGTTACATCCATCTGCCACAACTCGCAGCTTGCCAAACCCCGGGGATTAGCCCCTGAGGCTATGGTAGGCATTTGATCTTGCTGGCATTGGGGACATGTGGCCACTATTGCCTTGGCCTGCTCCTGCGTCAGATTGAACTGACGAACCAGGCCAGGGGCATTTTGATGGAACAGTTGGTGGCTGATTTTAGCCTGACTGAACACATCTGGGAGGGGGCCTGCGAAACAGCAGCCGCCGCTAAAGAATCGGCGCGACGGTTTCCCTCCGCAATGAACCCAGGTAGATCTGTGTGTGATCTCACATGCATGACATAGAATGGATGCTCGCGGTTAGAGACTAACTCGACGAGCCTATTCAGCAATTCAAATAATCTCTTATTAGTGATCTCTTGAAGAACAGCTGACTCAGCTCGAGACACTACACCTGCGACATACTCAGAATCTGTGACCAAATTGAAAGGTCCAGGGGTTTCTGAAAAGCCCGACGACGCACCAAACCCGCAACTTGGGAGAGCCCCACAACACAACATCGACTCCCACCTATCCCGAGGGTCCCTTCCAAGTCTCACTGACCCCGTGGGGTGCTCCAACGCGCTTAAAAAAAGTCACAGCATCCAGTGGCTTTTTGCTCTGAAACCCTTTTTTTAATGAATTTAAACCCCAATGAATAATTTTTGGGACGGCCGATTTACTGTGATGCGCCCAGTGAGCTGTCGAGTGCAAACTGAAAGGGATTTATTAGTTTGCAGCAGTTTTTTTCAAATTTTTTGTTTTAAAACGGCCCATTTCCAAAATTTAAATTGGGGGTCGTAGCAGAAAATCACACCCCCCAAGCTCCTGACCTCGATCTTGCTTGAGAATCATTTTTTGCTATCAACTCCTGGCCGTTCATTCTTTTGACCTAGGGCCAGAAAAACCCAAATCATAATTTAAAAGCTTGCTCCAATCCTTGGGGCCCAACTAACATCCCATTGATGTATTTTGCCATGAAGGTGTGGGAAAATTCCCATATAATAAATTTGAAAGGCACCCGGGTGGGACGGGGGGCCTCCCCCGAAAAACCTTTTGTATTTTTTCCCCCCTACCTGTGCCCCCTGGGGGAAGATCCTAGGGGAACAAGCTCCCTCCCCCCTTTCAACAAAAACGAAAAAGGGCTAAATCTTCGGTTTAAAGCCCAAAAGGGTCTCACCCAATTTTAAAGGGCCCCACAGTTGATGGGCATCTGCTTTTT
>NW_026993329.1:0-15555 GCF_028769735.1 Zonotrichia leucophrys gambelii
TAACTAGTTGGTTTATCTCTATTTCAGACTCCGGATCTAATGATGTATGACGACGCATGGTATCTCTTAAACGCTCTAGAAATTCAGATGGAGTCTCAGAAGGTCTCTGCTTAAGTGAATATAAGGCAGACCAGTTTATGGTTTTTGGAATAGCTCTTTCTACTCCTGTTACTATCTCCTCTTGATACTCTGCTAATTTCTTTACCTCTGCCGACACATTAGGGTCTCATTCTGGGTCTTGGAGGGGGAACTGTTGTTTTACATCTAGCTGGGTGGCTTTACAGTAATCCTCTGCTAAATTTCTAGCTGTCTTTAAGATCAGCTGCTTCTCTGTCTCAGTGAAAGCATCTAGTAGTAGCTGGATGTCAGCTCAGTCTGGGTTGTGCTGTTTGATAACATACCTTAGGCGTTTGGCAGTGAGTATCGGGTCAACACGGTAATTTCTCGCAACCCTTTCCCATGCTTCTAAATCAAGGGTGGTAAATGGCACTTTAATCATTAATCTACCTCTTTCTGGTCCCACTGCCTGTCGCAGAGGGGCCTGTAGCACTACTTGCTTCTTAGTCTTAGATGCAATTGGACTCTCACGGGTGGGGTGGGCTCTAGTAGATGTGCCTTCTCCACCTGAGTCTTCTTTTTCTTCTTTTTTGGGGAGGCTTCCTTCTTCTTCATCTTCAGCATCAGCCTCGACTTCTTTAACTATTCTCCTTCGGGGAGGAGCTGGAGGATGTTTCACCCACTCAAATGTGTCCCGTTCTTGCTCTTCAGAACAATAGACTTTATCTGATCTCATACACTGTTGTCCTATACTGCATGCTGAACAGCAGCGTTTGATTTGCCCTCTCTTTGCCTTGTTATCCTTTTCAAGGGCCAAGACCAGTGGGTCTGAGGGTGCCTTAATCTCACAGTCCCTCTGCCACTCTTGGTGGTTTCTTAAAACAAAAAACATATCAGCATACGAGACCTCATTCTATTTACTTCTCGTCTTAGAAACAACATCAACTGCAGTAAAGTATTATAGTCCAGGGTTCCAGTGGGTGGCCACCTTGCTCCGTCCTCTAGCCTATATAAGGGCTACTAGCGTGTGCAATACTGGATTAGATCTTTTTTATTCTCAGAGCCCCCCCGGCTAGTGACTTCTTTCTAGTGGGCCAAGATGCACTCTAAGGGGCTGGCTTGCGGAACTTCCTTACTCTGGTTAGTTCCCATTATCTCTTTCTTGCTCTGTCTTGCTTCTACTCAAACTTCTTTTCACAGGACTTCACAGTAGCTTTCCAGTCTTCTTCCTACACACTCTAAGTGGCAGGTACTAGATGTGATTTCTCACACACAAGTTTTAAGATTTTAGGCTCTGAATCAACTTGATCAGGAACCTCTCGTTTACACCTGGGGCACGTGCCCCGTCGCCTGCTAGAACAACAATACTAGCGTTTCCCACAAACTACGCACTGTAATAATACTCACGCAGCGTGCCAGCCTCTTGATGCGCCAAAGGTTACTCGAAATTTCTCGCAAAGGCAAGCTATTCCATTTATTACAGGGAGCTCTAAATTTTCTACGGCAGGCTGTTCTCAGTCTAGACTTACAAGAATGCCAGCTGAAGTCTGGTAGAGTCTTTCTAAGTGAACTCGTTCGTCTCTTCTATTTATCTAAAAATTCACCGGATTCACGAACTCCTAAGGGTCGAGTCTAAACCACTGAGGCAGAGGAACCCCTCGGGTTCGTCTAGCTACGGTGAAAGCACGCACAACTTACACTACAATTTACCACTTTTACTCAATAACGCTTTCGCGCACGCTTTTCACAGTTCACTCTGTTTTCTCTGTCGGATGCTCTCCGCCCCCGCACAGCCTGCTTCGGCCGGTGTTTACTCAGCCTCTCAAGCGGCGGGCAGAACTTTCGCCCCCCCGCACAGCTTGCTCTCTATATATCATACACTTTATACACTTACACAACTTACAAATACAGCGCGCTGATCACACAATGCAACACACAGCAACACAGTGTCCGGACACCACTCACACACGCACAAACAGAAGAAACATACGCGAATTCAGCTCTCTCTTATCAGAATCTGAATTCTAATACACGCATACACGGGTTCACCCGGCTTACTTCCGGAGCCGCTGGCAGTCCTGCTCTATCAGGACGACGAGGCGACGAACTCCGTCTCTAATACAGCCGCTCTATCAGCTGCAGCTAGCTTACTCCGGAGCCGCTGGCAGTCTTGTTCTATCAGGACGACGATGGAACGAACCCCGTCTCTAATACAGCCGCTCTATCGGCTGATCTTCAGACGTCTCTGGGTCGTTAATTCTCTTGTTCTTTCCTTGTTCTTTTCTCTCTTTCCCCAGGGGCTCCTAGTACATACCGTGTCCTTCTCCGCGGCCAGCAGGTTCTTGTCTGTCTCGGCAGGAGGCAAGTCGAGGCGAGCGGAACTTCTTCTAGGAAAATCTTGGGGTGCGCCTAGGAGTCCGTCGGTGTCCCCCTGCCCCTGCGGGGACAGAGATGGAGACGGAAAATATCTCCCGAATCTCCTACCTGGCTCGCCAGAATGATTTGCGGAGAAAGGAAGAAACCTTACAACTTGTAAAAGTTGTAAAGCCCGGTATGCCTTTATTACAACGCGCGTCGGACGCAAGCCTCTCAAAAGGCGTGCGTGCCCCTGGAGACTCCGAGTCTCCTTTTTATCTTCCCTTCTAAATGCATATGCATACAGTTTCAAATTAAGTTCATACATATTCATTCTACGCGACATTTAGCACTAATTCTTCTTTATCGAAGGAATTCTTAGGTCGGGGCAGATTGACTTCGCGGTTTTTTTGGTTTTTTTTCTCTGTCTCCTTGCTGTCTCTGGAATGCGGCTTCTCTTTCAGCTTTAGCTCTACAGACTCTTCACTTCTCTTAGACACTTTACCTAGTTCAGGATGGATTACTCTGTCTCAGTATTATTGTATTATGGCTTACCTTCGAGGAAAATCTGTACCTCACCCTTTGCTGCTTTCTTTGCCTCTCCATCCGCCAGCTCATTTCTTTCCTCCAATTTTAAGCTCACTCTCTGGTGTGCCTTAATATGCTTTTTCAGGTAGCTGAACTGCTTCCAGCAGCTGGATTGTCTCTTCTTTCCCTGTGAGGTCAGCAGTCCCCTCTCCTTCCAGATGGCTCCATGTGCATGCATGACTCTGAATGCCTTTTGCTGTTTCTAAGGCATGGGCCCATGCATTTATCTCAGCATCCTGTGCAGAGGTACCTGTTGGTAAGGGTCCAGACTCTATTACCTCTCTGCAGGTAGTCACTGTGAACTTTGCAATGTCGCTTTCTTGTCAGTGAACCAGGTCTCTGCATCGTCCGAGGAGTGTCCTTTAGATCTGGGCGCTGGAGTAGGTAGCTTCAATGGTCTCTAGGCAATCATGGTGTACTGCTTCTCCTTGATTCCACTGAGAAAAGAAGCTGGGTTGACAATATTAGTCACCACTATCTCTCCATCATCTTGCTCTACCATGATGGCCTGGTATTTCAGAAACCTCTCTGGTGAAAGCCAGTGGCCACCCTTTACTTCCAGTACTGCAGACACTGTGTGGGACACTAGCACAGTCATTTTTGTCCCAGGGTAAACTTGTGTGCCTCTTGAATGTTCAGCACAACTGCTGCTACAGCTCTGAGGCAACCTGGCCATCCTTTGGCTGTTGCATCTAGTTGCTTAGAGAAGTAAGCAACTGCCCTCCGGTATGGACCCAAGTCTTGAGCCAATATTTCCAGAGCAATTCTTTGCATGGAAAAATAGAAAGAATGCTTTACTTACATCTGGAAGTTTCAAAGCTGGAGCCGACATGAGGGGACTCTCTAGCTGGCGAAAGGCCCGTGTGGTGTCTCTTGTCCACTGGTAGATCTCAGTTTCCCATTGGCAATAAGAGCATAGAGGGGTCTGGAGATTACCTTCTGTTTCACTATCTGTGCCTTTTTCTTTGAGACTCTGCGTCCTTGGAGTCCTAGGAAATTCAAAAGGCTTACCGTCCAGGCTTCTCTCGCTTCCCTCGTCTGAGTGGCTACTAGAAGATCATCAATGTACTGCAACAGCCTCCTTTCCTCTTGTGGAGCTTCCTGGGACTCTGGGTCTTGCAAGCTGTTCTCCACTCAGAGTGGAGAATTTTGAAGCCTCCAGACACATGGACTATGTGAGCTTGTGTTTGAATGCAAAAATGTTCTGGCTGGCTTCGTGGATAGGGAGGCAAAAGAAGGCATCTCTTAGGCCTAAAACAGTGAACCAGGTTAGCTCAGGTGTTAAACAAGGTTAGTAAGGTCTATGGATTTGCTACCACAAGGTACAAATTCTGTGTTATCTTATTGACAGCCCTTAATCCAGTACTACCAGTTATTGGACTGATTCCTTTCTTACCTTCCTTTTGAGGGTACTACTCAGTTCTCACTGGTTGTGTTCTTTCATTAAGCTTGATGGGGGAGCATCCCATGGGGGAGCATCTTTCACTCTCCCTGGTGCAGCAGAGGCCCATACCCTTGAAAACACTTATTTACTTATTCTAATATCTCCTTACTAATGTCTTTCTTAATTTCAGTGTCTGTTAATATTAAGCCTAACATCTTTATATTATTTGCCTCCAGAGTAACCTTTCTCATTTGAGAATGTTTAGCAAATTGAGCGAATTGTACAAAAGCTTTTAGGTACACATAGTACACATGTTACTTTAAAGGTTTGCAAAAGTATGCCTTCTCAGACTGGCCAGTTGTTCATTCCCCACACTACAACATAAACATTCTCCACAGGTACTAAAGCTTTATTTAAAACTGAACACATGACCCTTGTGCTGACAAAAATTCTTCCCTTTTGGGAAGGTTACCTTTACCCCTCCTCGCTTACCTTGGGAGGAAGCCTTTACAAATCATATGTACTCATTTTGCGAACTGTGATTGCTTCGCATTTCAGCGTGATAATCCTTGCCTGATTTCATATGTTGCTATCTTATGCTGCATGCTGAACAACATGTTTGATTTGCTTTCTCTTTGCCTTGTTTTCCTTTTCAAGGGCCAAGACCAGAGAGCGGTCTGATCTCACAGTCTCTTTGTCATTCTGGGTGATTTCTTAAAACAAAAGACATTTCAGCATACAAAAACTATCCCATTTATCTTCCTATTATAAAACAGTACTAACAGCAATGAAGCACTATAAATCTTTTTATTTTCTGAGCTGCTCTTACTGGCAACCTCCTCCCAATGAGCCCCTCCCAAAAGGGGCTAATTTAGGAACCTGTTTGCTCTGGCCAGTTCTCATTATTTATTTCTCCTTGCCCTATCTCGCTTCCATTCAAACCTTTTTACAGACCTTCACAGTAGTTTCTCAGTTTTCCTCCTATACACACAGCTCCAGGTGGCAGGTATCAAATGTGATTCCACACACAAGCTCTAAGACCTTAGGTTCTGAATCCGCTTGACCAGAAACCTTTAATTCACACTCGGGGCGTGTACCCTGACACTTATTGGAACAGCAAAACAGCAATACCAGTGTTTCTCATAAACACCGCACTGCAATAATACCTGCACATCCAGCTTTTGCCCACAGGCCATTCCCGTGTTCCCTGGGGAGACAGGGCATCCAGAGCTGTCCCTGTGTCCAGGGCGCAGCCACTGTCACCTCACACAGCCTGCTAGCCTCTTGATGTACCAAAGGCTCCCCGAAATTGCTCACAAAGGCAGGCTATTCTGTTTGTTACAGAGAACTTTAAATCCCTACAGCAGATTGTTTCCAGTAAAGACTTACTGCAGTACCAACTGAAGTCTCATAAATCTCATAAGTCTCATTAACTAATTCATCTCATTCACCTCTTCTATATAAACTCTGTTTTACAAAATATCAGTCTTTTCTAGTTCTCTTCTTGCACAATCTAATTAAGCACTGTGTCTACTTACACTTGTTTTGCTGCTTTGCAAAAGGCTGTGCTAGTCACAGCTGAAACTCTGATATCACATAGACACACACACTCACTCCCCCCCCTCCCCCTTATCTCAAATTCACTAGAGCCAAGGCTTGAATTACTGTGAGGGGGAGAATTCTTGGAATTCCTTTAACTCCTTTATCGAAGTTAAACATAAATCACTGTACTATAGTTCTCCTATGTAAAATGCTACTCTTGTTGCAACAAAATCTTAAAATCTCCACAAACACCACTATACAGTCTGAGAAATAAATTACCACAATGCAGCGGAAGAAAATCACCACACAAAATCACTGGGAAAGGGCATATTTCTCAAAGTGCTCACTTTTCTCAACACAACACAGCACACCATAATTCGGCATTTACTCAAATCAATTTTCCTGGACACAATCAAAATAACAGCACACAGTCTAGAGATCAAGTCCAAACATCCAAGGCAAAGGAACTCTCTGAGCTCATACTCACGGTTAAAATGTACCAAATCTACACAAATCACTACATTCAAACACGATAAATACCATCACTGACATTCCTCCACTCGCTTCTCCGCGGGGCACTTCTCTCCCTGCCCCCGCAGCCTGCTGCAGCCGGCGCCTCTGGCCTCACTTGGCTGCTTCAAACACAGGGAGTACTGACCCATCCCCGCACTGTAGGGCACTGTAGATTTACTCTCTTTTATACACCATACACATATCACCTGCGCGATCACAAACACAGTGCACTGGCCACACACATTAACCATACAGCAACACAGTGTCCGGACACCACTCACACACGCACAAACAGAAGAAACATACTCGAATTCAGCTCTGCCCTATCAGAATCTGAATTCTAATACACGCATACACAGGTTCACCCGGCTTACCCCCGGAGCCGCTGGCAGTCCCGCTCTATCAGGACGATGGAACGAACCCCGTCTCTAATACAGCCGCTCTATCGGCTGATCCCAGACGTCTCTGGGTCGTTAATTCCCTTGTTCTTTCCTTGTTCTTCCCTTGTTCTTCCCCCCTGGGGCCCCATACATACCGTATTCTCCTCCGCAGGCCAGCGGGTCGTTGTCTGTCCTCGCAGGTGGCAAGTTGAGACAAGCGGAGCCCCACCAGGAAAAAATCCTGGGGCGCGCCTTGGAGGTCCGTCTATCCCCCCTGCCCCCGCGGGGACAGAGAACTCCTACCTGGCTCGCCAAAATGTTTTGCGGAGAAAAGAAGAAACCTCACAACTTGTAAAAGTTGCAAAGCCCGGTATGCTTTATTACGACGCGCGCCGGACGCAAGACTCCCCAAAAGGGCATGCGTGCCCCTGGAGACTCCGAGTCCCCTTTTTATCCCCCCTTCCAAATGCATATGCATACAGTTTCAAATTAAGTTCATACATATTCATTCCACATGACATTTAGCACTAATTCTTCTTTATCGAAGGAATTCCTAAGTTGGGGGCAGATTGACCTCGTGGTTTTTCTGTTTTTCTTTCTCTGTCTCCTTGCTGTCTCTGGAACGCGGCCTCTCCTTCAGCTTTAGCTCCACAGACCCTTCACCTCTCCTAGACACTTTACCTAGTTCAGGATGGATATTCTGTCTCATTGCCAAAAAACACAAGTTGATCATTAGAAAAGTTTAATAACCATCACAGCTTTCCCTCAGCTCTCTTTGATGTTTCAGCAGCTTCTGACATGTCCACCATCCCCCAGGGATTTCTGTATAGGAATAGTTTCAGACAAAGACATAAGAGAAGGTAATTCTAGAATAGTTAAAAATTTAATTAGGATTTTGAGTAATGTGATATTTATTTCAATTTCAGAAATATTGAGGAACATCCTGAAGTTCAAAGCATGAACTCAGTCAGTTGCGAGGCACTCAAATGACCAGAAAGCATCTGGAGGAGGAAATCTGAGAGAAATGGACGGGAAATAGATCCAGCTGGTCAAGTGAAGAGATGTCCTTCGACATGGCCATTTATCCAGGAGACCTGGAAACATCGGAAAGAAGGAGTGTCATGAAATAGTAGACTGAATATTGATGGCAAAGGCAGAGGGGAAGATCAGTATTTCTTCTCCTGACATCACTAAAAGGATCCCGTACATCCAGGAAATTCCTGTTCCTGACAGGAAAAATTTGCCCTTTCTTAAAAGTATTTAAATGACCTAGATAATAAAAATATGCTTGTATATTATGAAACCAATGGTGTTAAAACCTGTGCCCCTTTCCAGGCAGACATCAGTTGTGTGTCCATGAACAGGCAGTGCCACTTGTGCCCTGAGGATGGCCCCATGGCCTCCCTACTGGGCAGCCTCTGCCAGCTCCTGCAGAGCCCGTGGCACCTGTGGGGCTGCACAGACAGCCCTGCCCCGGGCTCTGCCGGCCTCTGGGCCAGCAGAGAGGCAGCCAGGGCTGGCCATGGCCAGGAACAGGCCCTGAGCCCTGCAGGAGGATGGAGCTGGGCCACAGCCAAACTCAGCCCAGGCCAAAGCTGGCCTCAGCAGCCAGGGCTGCATAGAGCTGGGCACAGAGGCTGGCACTGACAAATGTCCTCGGCCCCTCCCTGCTCTGCCCATGCCACCAAGGGCACACAGCAGCCTCCTCTCTGGGACACTTGCCTGTTTGCAATGCCTTGCACAGGTGCTGGTGTCTGATTTTCGGCTGTTTGGATGGCCTTGAAAGGCCCGGGCTGGCCTTGAGGCAGCCCGCGTTTCAAAGGACGAGAAGAGGCTTCAAATCTTTTCTCGGTCTCGGTGTTTATTAATTGTTTATCTAAAAGATTTTCTCTTGGCTCGACAGAGGTCTGCTCAGCAGTCAGCTATGAGCACACTCTCTGCCCTCTGGGCCGGTCACTTATCTTTATACTCAAAGTTACGTATACAATATTTATCATTTTTCTCTAATACTTTTTACCTTTATTAACCAGTGCACTTTTAGTAATGACTAATCCCAAAGTGCCACCATCACTACAGAAGATGGAAGAGAAGAAGAAGAAGAAGAAAGACAAGACACGCCTCAATTCTTCTATCTTACTTCTCTAAACCCCCCTGTACAGAAATCTTAAACTCTGTGTCTCACTCTCTAATTAACTAATCTCTTCACTATTCACTCTAGTGAAATCTTCTTATCTTCATACAGGTGTCGTCTCCTGTGTAAAATCAAAGTCCAGCCACCAGACACTTCTGGCAACATTCCAGGACTCTCGAGCCCCCCAAGGGTGGTCTCGGTGGCTCGGCACCTCAGTCCTGAGGCGCTGAGATCTCACATCCTGGCCCTGCCCCACAAGGCCTGGCCTGAGTCCTGCCCTGCACGCTCAGCCAGGCTGAGATGGACACTGATGGTTTCTGGGCCAGGCTCTCTGAGCCCAGCCCAGCTCCCTGCAAGCTCTGCCAGCTGCCCTCAGCTCTGGGCAGCACCAAGGGCCTCTCCCCAGCCCAGCCCAGCCGGCTCTGGCCCCACAGCTCTGCTCAGGCCAGGCTGCTCTGGGCCCTGCCCCACGGCCTCAGCCCCTGGCAAGGGCACAGCAGCAGCTGCAGCTGCCACAGGACTCAGCCCCAGCCATGGGGGAAGGTGCTTGGCCAAGGCCAAAGGAGGCTCCCTGGCTGCCCTGCTCCCCTCGGGCTGAGGTGCTGAGAGCTCTGCAGCCCCTGCTGCCATCCCATCTGCCCAGGGCAGCACAAGAGCCCCGGCCTTGGGGCCCTCAAGAGCTGCTCCTGCTCCAGGCCCAGGGCCCATCCCAGAGCTGGGGAAGCCACAAAGCTGTGCCCATTTCTGTTCATTGCTGCTCTGATGGGGATGGATCCTCAGCCACTTGGAGTTTGCTGATGAATTTTACTCCTCCAGAGGCCTCTTCTTTCTTGAGCTACTCAGTTGAGGAATTCAGTGAAAAAGGCTATTAAACATTTGTTTAAAACATTTAAACAAGAAAAACCCCTGGGAAAATTTGAAGTTTTCAATTGTTCTGTGTTTAATTTGTCAGATTTCAGAGGTGTATTTAAAGTGAGTAGGGCATATTGAAAACTAAGCAGAGAGAACTGGTTTTGTCCAGTTCTCTTTTCTTGTTTATAGATTGGTATCAGCAATGTCCAATTGATATTGACCCCTAACCCCTTCAAATGAAGTCTGAATAGATATGAAAATCAAGACCCTTCATGGCTGACAATCAATCACACTTTGTTCCTACCCACTTTCCCTGTGATCCATGTTGGGAAGACGCTGGGCTGGTTATTCTTTTGTTTTGGCCCTAATTTTCTTTGGATTCATCTTCATCCCTTTAAAACAGAGAAAATTGGGGTAAAAATCAATAAATTCATCAAAGGCATCTAAAGCCTCACTTTTTACTTGTGTTTCAGGGGATTCTGGGATTCAGGGAGATAATTGGGAGAATTTGGGGGTTTTGGGGGTATTTGGTGTACTTGTTTCCCTTTCTTGTCACTGAAAGAGGCAAGAGTTTTCAATCTGTCACCTCAATACCACTGAAAACTACTCAAAACCACCCCAAAATTCCTCAATTCCACAGCTCTTTGGTGTGGAATGTGGTTGGAAGGGGATTGAGCAAAGTGGTCTTCAAATCAGGAGAGTTGAGATGGGCATTAGGTGGGGCAGGATGGGTGGAATGGGGTTTGGGAGGTGGGAAATGGGGGAACATATGGCTTGGGAAGGGGGCGTTGATGTCCAGGAGTGGTGGGATGAGTTGGGGTTGGGATTGGGGAGGTGAGTTGGGGTCTGGAATGAGACAGCCAAAGTTTGGGGATGATGAAGGGAGGGGGAGCTGGTTACTGAGTGAGTTTTTGTGTATTCCATGTTCCTGAAGAGATTTTGAGGTATCTCACATTTCTGAGGCAGTTTTGGGGCACTCCCCAGCTCTTGGGGGTTTCCTGAGAGCAGCTCCATGGAGCCCCATTGCCAGGGGTGGTTGCCTTGGGCACGAGCTCAGAGCTGTAGCCAGAGTCCATTGCCTCAGTGCTGGAGAGCAGAGAAATGATGAACGGCCCCAGACATCTCCAGTGTGTGTTTGGGGGCAGGGAGAGTTCTGCATAGGTGGGGTGGTCACTGCCCCACCCCAGCCACTGCAGCCTCTGGTGCAGCCCCAAAGTGGCTGCCAAGCCCCTGGCACCCCGAAAACCCCACCTGGGAGAGGGACCAGAGCAGGTCAGGCTGTGACACGGGTGTGACACTGACACATCCCACGGCCCTGGAGCTCACAGCAGCTGAGATCCAAGGCTGACTGTGGATCTCTCTCTCCCTCTCTCTCTTCTCCTGACTTCCCCTTCTTGAAATCTGGATAACTTGAAGTTGGACAGGTTAGAGTTTGCTCAGTCAGTGCTTTGTCAAGTGATTTACTGTAATTCCATTAATGTCATTAAGATTTTCGAAATACCTCATTCTCTGAAGTTTGCAACTAAAAGTTTGTTCTCCACCCTCCTGAGAAGTTTGTTGTTTTCTCCCCTTGGCCATGTGTCCTGCAGGCTGTGCCCCCTGTGCGTGCTGCTCCTCTGCCCTGGCCGGCTGCACTCGCCCATCTCGCTGTGCCCCAGCATTTCTCACCCAGCGTTTCTGTGCCCTCCCTGGGCTCCCTGCACCCAGCGCTGCCGGCTCCTGGCACACAGAGCCAGGGCAGGAGCCCACCCTGCCAAGGGGCTCTGGAGCAGGGCGGGGGCTGCGATGGCTTCTGAGCTCAGCAGCTGCTCCTGGCATGGTTCCATGGAGACCGAGCACAGCAACGCTGCTGAGCATTGTCCCTGCTGAGGGTCACACACTGCTGGGGCACATTCCCTGCCTGCAGCATTGCTGAGCATTGTCCCTGCTGAGGGTCACACACTGCCGGGGCACATTCCCTGCCTGCAGGATTGCTGAGCATTGTCCCTGCTGAGGGTCACACACTGCCGGGGCACATTCCCTGCCTGCAGGATTTGTGCCCGACCCAAGCACTGCACTGATGGCTCCAGCGTTGCTTTCCAGCGAAAACAGGGGAAGGCAAACTGTGTGCAGCTCATGGTATTTTAGAGTGTCTAAAACTCACTAAGTCATTGATCTTAAAGGTGATATGCATTTGGAATTCATGGCATGGAGAAGAAGTGCAAGATGGAAAAGGGGAGCACAGAAATAAATAGAGGAAAACATTTCAGATTATTTGTTTCTATTTTCATTTCACTTCTGGAAAGCTGGTTCCGTTTTCCAGGAATCTTCTCCACAGTCCTGTCTGCTCTTCTCAAAAATCTTTCCTGGAGAACAAGGTCGAGCTCCTGTCACAAGATGCGCCACCACCTGCAGCTTCTCTTGGCTTTCCACACTGTGCGTGCAGCAGGACTCTTGCAGCAAAGCAAGACAAATGTTTGGAGAACTTGACAACTTGTCCTTTCTTTTCCTGGTGGACTGGGGAATTGTGCCATTGGTGAGGTTTTCATTGTGGCTGTTCCAACCTTGGAAAACAGGAGGTGATACCAGGACTTGCTGGGTTATGCAACCCTGACTGAATTCAGAAAAAGAATCTCCAGAAGCTGCAGCCAGAAGTGGAGAGTTGTGTGATAATCATTCACACATCTCCATAGACACCTGGAAAGTGATCTAGAACATGAAAATTGGTTGTCAGAGGCAGTTTGTTTCTGTTTTCAGTTTAGATGATTGTACATCTCTTGTGCTGGTATAAATCAAGAGCACAATCAGTTCATGATAAGCAGCAGAACAAGCTGCATCTCCCAGAGTAGTAGACTGAAAGGATCTGGGAAGGAGAAATGCAGGGAATGACTTGGTAAACTTTTTCTGTAAGAAGGGTAATTTCTTCTAAGAGTTTCTAATCTCTTTCCTCTGTTTTTCTCCTTCTTAATATGGCCATTTCCATCCCAGATTCCTGATGAAATGAGAAGCCTGAGCTTGTGGAAGAGCATGAAAAATGCCCTGTTCCTCTGCAGGGACAGTCAGGGTGGAACAGGAAGCAGTTTTGTAATAATTGTGTGATAGATGAGTAATGCCATGGTTGAGTCTCACAATTAAAAGGCAGATATTATGGATATCCTAAGACAAGTTTCATAGTTTTATAGTTATGTTTTACTCCCCCCTTGTTTTGTTGTTTCCTGGTAGTTGGGGTATTTGGGAGGGTTGGCTTGTTACTATGGCAACACCTGACCTCCAATCAAGATGTAAGGAAGTGACCTCCACCACTGGACAGCAAAGAAGGAGTTGATTAACAAGATTTTGAGACGGGCTAAAGGGTTAAAAGGTGAAACACCCATTGTGTGGATGAGCACATGGTGGGAAAAAATCCTTTGCTCCAGGTGCCATAATATTTTCTGTGTTCAGTCTTCTGTTGTTCTTTTTGATAAAGTTTTAATAATCCTTTTAAATTTTTGGAAGTGAGCATAATTTCTTACAAATGGGGACTCGTCTGTGAAATAAACCTGGTGTCCTTAGGAGTTTTCAAAAGGGGCACCCCCTTCCACAGATTGGGCGGAGTCTATCAGACACTTCCAGTTCCACCAGTGGTTGCAGGTTGGAAGCCCAAAGACACCAGGAGACTGGATAAAGAAAAGAGTGGAAGAGGGGTGAGCACATCCACATAACTATTTTTGGCCAGATTGTGACTCCATAATTCCAGTATATGAAAGTGAGCTTCACATTAATATAATGGATCCATCCTGGTCCCTTGAAGCATCAGGATATTGGACAGTGGAAAGGAAAAAGGAACAGTGGGATGCATGGAGGGGGACAAAAGCGGGGATCCTGTAGACAAGGATCCCATGGCTGGCGGGACACATAAGATTGAAGGGTTTGTGGGGACCTGGGAGCAGGGTTCACCCATCGGGGAAACCATGTTTGTGCCAGGACAGGGACCCGTTGCAGGATTCCCATCCAGCACACACCAAGAGAGCCGGTGAGCTCCACATGACACGGGAGTTCGTGTGGTGCTCAGAGCGAGGGCAGCCTCTGGGGCACAGCCAGCGCTGTAATTTCCAGGGCCAGCCGAAGCCGGGCTAGAGTGGGCTGATCGCCAAGGGGTTTGCTGCAGGGGGTCACCCAGGAGCTGGTGCAGCAGTTTGTGTGCTGCCGAGCCAAGGGGGTTGGGGCAGTCTGGCTGCCAAGCCAAGTCACGTCAGCGCAGAGCTGCTGAACCGAGGGGGGTCAGGCTGGGCCGGATGCTGAGCCGAAACAAATCGGGGCAGGCAGAGCCGCTGAGGCTGAACCGAGTCAGGCCAGGAGCAGAAACTCCTGAAGTGGAGCAGGCTGAGCCTCTGAGTTTAATTGGGGTGAGCAGAGCCACCGAAGCCGAACCAAGTTGGATCAGAGGTTGGATGGAAGCCACTGAGTTGAATTGGAGTGGGCAGAGCCACCAAAGCTGAGCCAGGTAGGGCCAGGGGTGAGACTGCAGCTGCCGAGGTGAATTGGGCTGGGCCAGGCCATAGCCGAGCTGAGCCAGGCAAGACAGGGTGCAGAGTGCGACCGTGGCACCAGAGCATTGAACCGAGGAGAGGAAGGGCAGGGACCAATCCGGTGATATGGAAGCCCCTGGATCATAAGATTTTTTTTATTTTTACTTGTCAAAAGAGAAGTACAGATTTTTTGTTTTTTCTCTCTCTTCCCTTTCCTTCTCTTTCCTCCTTTCTTTGTTTCTTTTTTTCCCGCCCCCCTTTCCTTTTCCCTTCTGAGAGAGGCAGGCTCTGTCCAGAGGGCCTGTGGTTGGAAAGGTGGGCTCTGTCAGAGGAGGGCCTGTGATCGGCCAGTCAGGATGGGACTGTGGGCAAATAGGGAATCTCCAAGGGGAGAAGTTAGAAATTGAAGAGCTACCAATAGTTATACCCCCAGGTGGCCCACTGGGAGGGAAACTAGCCGGTGAAATATGACCCAAATACCAGAGAAAAGGATGAGCTCAAAATTATTCACTAGTGCATAGTAGAATGGACCAGAAGGGAAATTAGGACCAATCATGTATACTGGCCGAGATATGGGTCAGATGAAGGATGGATGTGTCAGGCATTAAACATCCATGTAAGAGCTAAGAAACCATTCAATCAGGAAAGAAGTGACCATGCTGCCTGCTGTGGGAGGGAGAGTTTCACCCTCAAAGGTGAGCATGTTTAAGGTATCAGAAAATAAAGAATGGGACCCATTAGAACACTTACCCCCTCCACCTCCAATAGCCCTAGATGCACCTCCCCTACCCCCTGATGGGCCTAGCCAGAACACCAGGAGCAGGATAGAACAAAGACAGGAAAGCAGATCAGGGGATGGGAACCAAGCAGCGGGATTATATCCCCTGAGGGAAATACCCCTGTGTGGGATGCAAGGGAGTGAATTAGATTTGAAACTGTGCCTCTCAGTTCTTCTGATGTGAGAATGTTCAAGAAATAATTGAAAGGATTACTAGAGGACCTCACTGGATTAGTGGAACAGTTGAGACCAGTCTCTAGGGCCCAATATTCATACATGGGAAGAGATGCAATCAATCATGACCATGCTATTCACACCAGAAGACAGATGATCTGAGTGGCTGAGATATGGATATGGGAAAGGGAGTGTGTGCAAGGACCTCCTGGAGATCTGAAAATGCTTATAGTGCACCCCACCACAACCACAACAGCACTGGGGGGAGGCAAGAATGGGAATTTTAGGACATTGTTATAAGAGGTACAAAAAGG
>NW_026993330.1:0-15546 GCF_028769735.1 Zonotrichia leucophrys gambelii
GGAGGAAAAAAAGGAGAAAAAGAGGAAAATTTTGCAAAAAAATATGGAAAAAAATGGAAAATATTGGGGGGAAAAAGGGAAAAAAGGTGGAAAAATTGGGATTTTTGGGGGTTTTGCCGGCTCTACGTAGTCGGGAAAAGTCTGGGGAATTTTGGGAATTTGGGGAATTTTTGGGAATGTTGGGAATTTTGGGAATTTCTCACCCAGGACAGAGAAGCAGCGCAGCAGCTCCGTGTGGTTCTTGCTGCTGGTGGGGATGCTGGGATCAGCAGGAGCGCAGATCTGAGGGGAAATCAGGGAAAATTTGGGAAAAATAAATCAGGAAAAATTCAGGGAAAATCCCCAGAAAAATTCCTGAAAAAATCCTCAAAATTCCTGGGAAAATCCCGGAAAAAATCCCCCCAAAAATTGGGAAAATCCAGGAAAAATCCTGAAAAAATCCTGGGAAAAGTCTGGGGAAAATCCTGGGAAAATTTGGGAAAAATAAGTCAGGAAAAATTCCGGGAAAATCCCCAGGAAAATTCCTGAAAAAATCCGAGAAAAAATCCTCAAAATTCCTGGGAAAATCCCGGAAAAAATCCCCCCAAAAATTGGGAAAATCCAGGAAAAATCCTGAAAAAAATCCTGGGAAAAGTCTGGGGGAAATCCTGGGAAAAGTTGGGGAAAAAAATCAGGAAAAATTCCAGGAAAATCCCCAGAAAAAATCCTGAAAAATCCAAGAAAAAATCCTCAAAATTCCTGGGAAAATCCCCGAAAAAATCCCCCCAAAAATTGAGAAAATCCAGGAAAAATCCTGAAAAAATCCTGGGAAAACTTGGGGAAAAAAATCAGGAAAAATTCAAGGAAAATCCCCAGAAAATTCTGAAAAAATCCGAGAAAAATCCTCAAAATTCCTGGAAAAATCCCGGAAAAAATCCCCCCAAAAATTGGGAAAATCCAGGAAAAATCCTGAAAAAAATCCTGGGAAAAGTCTGGCAGAAATCCTGGGAAAAGTTGGGGAAAAAAAATCAGGAAAAATTCAGGGAAAATCCCCAGAAAAATTCCTGAAAAAATCCGAGAAAAAATCCTCAAAATTCCTGGGAAAATCCCGGAAAAAATCCCCCCAAAAATTGGGAAAATCCAGGAAAAATCCTGAAAAAAATCCTGGGAAAAGTCTGGGGGAAATCCTGGGAAAAGTTGGGGAAAAAAATCAGGAAAAATTCAGGGAAAATCCCCAGAAAAATTCCTGAAAAAATCCGAGAAAAATCCTCAAAATTCCTGGGAAAATCCCAGAAAAAATCCCGGAAAAATCCTGAAAAAATCCTGGGAAAAGTTGGGGAAAAATACAGAAAATATCTGGGAAAATCCCAGGAAAATCCCCAGAAAAATTCCTGAAAAAATCCGAGAAAAAATCCTCAAAATTCCTGGAAAAATCCCAGAAAAAATCCCCCCAAAAATTGGGAAAATCCAGGAAAAATCCTGAAAAAAATCCTGGGAAAAGTCTGAGGGGAAATCAGGGAAAATTTGGGAAAAATAAATCAGGAAAAATTCCGGGAAAATCCCCAGGAAAATCCCCAGAAAAATTCCTGAAAAAATCCGAGAAAAATCCTCAAAATTCCTGGGAAAATCCCAGAAAAATTCCCCCCAAAAATTGGGAAAATCCAGAAAAAATCCTGAAATTTTTGGGAAACTTTTCCAGGAAAAAGCCCAGGAAATTTCTGGAAAATTCTTGGGGAAATCTGGAAAAATCCCCCCCAAAATTTAGGCAAAAATCCAGAAAATTCCCAGAAAAAATCCATAATAAATCTGGGAAAATTCCAGGTGGGAATTGGTGACCTGGTTAATCAGCAACCCCAGATATGGCTGAAAATCCTGGGAAAATCCTGAAAAAATTCTGGAAATGTCCAAGAAAAATCTGAAAAAAATCCAGGAAAAAGTCCTGAAAATTCCTGGGAAAAACCAGGAAACTCCAGAAAAAAAATACAGGAAAATTCCCATGAAAATTTCTGGGAAAATTCAGGGAAAATTAGGAAAAATCCAAGAAAAAATCCAGGGAAAATCTGAGAAAAATTTGGGAAAAAATTCAGGAAAAATCCCAGAAAAATCCTGGAAAATCCAGGAAAAAATCCTGAAAATTGCTGGGAAAATCCCAGAAAAAAATCCCAGAAAAAATCCAAGGAAAATCCCACAAAAATCTGGGATAAATCCCCCAAAAATCCAGAAAAATCCCAGAAGGAAACCAGAAAAAATCAAGGAAAAATCAAGGAAAAATCTGGGAATGGTTTGGGGGGTTCAGAATTGCCAAAGGATGGAAAATTCCAGAATTCCCAAGGGATGGAAAATTCCAGAATTTCTGACCTGGTTGAGCAGCGCCCCCAGGAGCAGTGAAAAATCCAGGGAAAATCCTGAAAAAGTCCCAGAAAGTTTCCCGAAAAATCCTTGAAAGAGCCGGGGAAAATCCAGGAAAGAATACCCCAAAAATTCAGAAAAAATCCAGGAAAAATATTTTTTAAAATGCCCCAAAATTTAGGAAAAATCCAGGTAAAAATCCTGGAAAAATCCCAGAAAAATTCAGGGAAAATCTGGGAAAATCCTGGAAAAATCAAGAGATAATCTCAGAAGAAATTACGAAAATCCTTAATAAATACAAGATAAATCTGAAAACAATCCCATAAAAATAATGGAAAAATTCTGAACATGTTGGGAAAAATCTCGAAAAAAAATCCAGAAACAATCCTGGAAAAAAATAATGGGAAAATGCAAGAAAAATCTCAGAAAAATTCCAGAAAAATGCAGGGAAAAATCCAGAACACTTCCCAGAAAAAAATCCCCAAAAAATCCAGGAAAGATCCTGGGACACCTGGAAGAAATCCAGGTAAAATCCTGGAAAAATCCAAAAAAATTTGGGAAAAATCCTGAAAATTTTGGGAATTTTTCCAGGGAAAATGTGGGAATGTCCCAAGGGATGGAAAATTCCAGAATTCCCAAGGGATGGAAAATTCCAGAATTTCTGACCTGGTTGAGCAGCACCCCCAGGAGCGGCCAAAACTCCTGGGAAAAATGGAGAAAATCATGGAAAAAATTCTGGGAAAATCCCAGGAAAATCTGAATTTTTTCATTTTTTAGAAATCCCAAGGAAATTCTGAGAAAATCCCATGAAAAAATCCTGAAAATTCTTGGGAAAATCCCAGAAAAAAATCCAAGAAAAATCCAGGAAATTTCGGAGAAAATCCCAGAAAAATCCTAGAAAATTCTCAGAAAAATGCAGAAAAATCATTGAAAAATCGCAGAAAAAATATTGAAAAAAAAATCGGGAAAAATCTGGGGAAAATCCTGAAAAATTGGGAAACTTTTCCAGGGAAAATGTGGGAATTTCCCAAGGGATGGAAAATTCCAGAATCGCTGACCTGGTTGAGCAGCGCCCCCAGGAACACCTAAAACGCCGGGGAAAATCCCAGGAAAATCTGAATTTTAAAAAAAAAAATCCCAAGAAAATTTTGAGAAAATCCCAGGAAAAATCTCAGGAAAAAATCCTGAAAATTCAGAGAAAAATCCTGGAAAAAGCCAGGAAAAAATCCTGAAAATTCCTGGGAAAATTCTGGAAAAAGCCAGGAAAATTCCCACAAAAACCCAGGAAAAAGTCCTGAAAATTCCCGGGAAAATCCCAGAAAAAAATCCAAGAAAAATCCAGGAAATTTCTGAGAAAATCCCAGAAAAATCCTAGAAAATTCTCAGAAAAATGCAGGAAAAATCCTCTGAAAATCCCAGAAAAATAATTGTAAAATCGCTGAAAAAATATTGACAAAAATTTGGGGAAAATCTGGGGAAAATCCTGAAAATTTGGGAAAAAATCTGGGGAAAATCCTGAAAATTTTGGGAAACTTTTCCAAGGAAAATCTGGAAATTTCCTAAGAATTCTGGAAAAATCCCAGGAAAATCTGAATTTTTTTTTTTTAGAAATCCCAAGAAAATTTTGAGAAAATCCCAGGAAAAAATCCTGAAAATTCTTGGGAAAATCCCAGAAAAGAATCCAAGAAAAATACAGGAAATTTTGGAGAAAATCCCAGAAAAATCCTAGAAAATTCTCAGAAAAATGCAGAAAAATCATTGAAAAATCGCAGAAAAAATATTGACAAAAATTTGGGAAAAAATCTGGGGAAAATCCTGAAAATTTTGGGAAACTTTTCCAGGGAAAAAGTGGGAATTGCTGACCTGGTTGAGCAGCGTCCCCAGGAGCGGCTCCAGCTGCGGCTCCAGAGCGCGGCCGCCCAGAGCCACCGACGAGTCCAGGATCTGGCACAGGCTCTGAAAAACACACAGAAATTGGGGAAAAATTGGAGAAAATTTGGGGGAAATACAGAAAAAAATTGGGGAAAAATTGGAGAAAATACAGAAAAAAATGGGGAAAAATTGGGGAAAATTTGGGGAAAATTTGGGGAAAATTCAGGAAAAAATCAGGAAAAATTCAGAAAAAATTCAGGAAAAAATGAGGAAAAATTCAGGATAAATTCAGGATAAGAATCCATGAAAATTCCAAGGTTTTGGGGAGGATTTGGGCACCTTGGAGATGGGGAAGGGCTCGGGGTGTTTCCTGTAAAGCCCCAGGATGTTGGGCAGGATCAGGGGGCTCAGGGGAAATTCAGGGAAAATTTGGGAATATTTGGGCAAAATTGGGGAAAATTTGGGAAAAAAAACTGGGGAAAATTCAGGTAAAATAAAGGAAATTTAGAAGAAAAATGAGGGAAATTCAGGGAAAATTTGGTCCAAAATGCAGGAAAATACTGGGAAAAATTTGGGGAAAACACTTGGGAAAGAATCGGGGAAGCCAGGGGAAAAAATTGGGAAAACTGAAGTAAACAAGTGGAAAAATGGGAAAATATTTTGGTGGAAAATGGGAAAAAAATGGTGGAAATTTTGGAGAAAATACAGGTAAAAATGGGGGAAATTTGGGGAAATTTGGGGAAAATTCAGGAAAAATTCAGGAAAAATTCAGGAAAAATTCAGGATAAATTCAGGATAAATTCAGGAAAAGAATCCATGAAAATTCCCAGGTTTGGGGAGGATTTGGGCACCTTGGAGATGGGGAAGGGCTCGGGGTGTTTCCTGTAGAGCCCCAGGATGTTGGGAGGATCAGGGGCTCAGGGGAAATTCAGGGAAAATTTGGGGAAAATGGGAAAAAAATGGTGGAAATTTTAGAGAAAATACAGGTAAAAATGGGAAAAAATTGGGGAAAAATTTGGGGAAAAATTGGGAAAAAATTAATGAAAAATGGGGGAAAATTTGGGGAAAATTATGGGGAAAATTCGGGGAAAAATGGGGGAAAATTCGGGGAAAATTCGGGGGAAATTCAGGTAAAAATGGGGGAAAATTTGGGGAAAATTATGGAAAAATCCAGGATAAATTCAGGATAAGTTTAGGAAAAAATGCAGGACAAAATTGCCAATATTTGGGGAGGATTTCCCAGACCTTGGAGATGGGGAAGGGCTCGGGGTGTTTCCTGTAGAGCCCCAGGATGTTGGGGAGGAGCTTTGGGAGCTCAGGGGAAATTCAGGGAAAATTTGGGGAAAATGGGAAAAAAATGGTGGAAATTTTGGAGAAAATACAGGTAAAAATGGGGAAAATTTGGGGAAAATTTGGGGAAAATTCGGGTAAAAATGGGGGAAAATTTGGGGAAAATTTGGGGAAAATTCAGGTAAAAATGGGGGAAATTTGGGGAAAATTCAGGAAAAATTCAGGAAAAATTCAGGATAAATTCAGGAAAAATTCAGGATAAATTCAGGATAAATTCAGGATAAATTCAGGAAAAGAATCCATGAAAATTCACAGGTTTTGGGGAGATTTGGGCACCTTGGAGATGGGGAAGGGCTCGGGGTTTTCTGTAGAGCCCAGGGGTTGGGCAGGATCAGGGGGCTCAGGGGAAATTCAGGGAATATTTGGGGAAAATGGGAAAAAAATGGTGGAAATTTTGGTGAAAAATACAGGTAAAAAATGGGGAAAATTTGGGGGAAATTCAGGTAAAAATGGGGAAAATTCGGGAAATTCAGGAAAAATGGGGAAAATTTGGGGAAATTTTGGGGAAAATTCGGGTAAAATGGGGAAAAATTTGGAAAATTCAGGATAAATTCAGGATAAATTCAGGAAAGAATCCATGAAATTCCAGGTTTTGGGGGATTGGGCACTTGGAGAGGGAAGGGCTCGGGTGTTTCTGTAGAGCCCCAGATGTTGGGCAGCTTGGGGAGCTCAGGGGAAATTCAGGGAAAATCTGGGGAAAATGGGAAAAAAATGGTGGAAATTTTAGAGAAATACAGTAAAAATTTGGGGAAAATTTGGGAAAATTCAGGGAAAATTCGGTAAAAATGGGGAAAATTTGTGGAAAATTCAGGAAAAAATGGGGAAAATTTGGGGAAAATTCAGGATAAATTAGGATAAATTCAGGAAAAGAATCCATGAAAATTCCAGGTTTTGGGGAGGATTTGGGCACCTTGGAGATGGGGAAGGGCTCGGGGGTTTCCTGTAGAGCCCCAGGGTGTTGGGGAGGATCAGGGGGCTCAGGGGAAATTCAGGGAATATTTGGGATATTTGGGCAAAATTGGGGAAAATTTGGGAAAAAAAAACTGGGGAAAATTCAGGTAAAATAAGGGAAATTTGGAAGAAAAATGGGGGAAATTCAGGGAAAATTTGGTCCAAAATGCAGGAAAATACTGGGAAAATTTGGGGAAAAACTTGGAAAGAATCAGGGGAAACCAGGGAAAAAATTGGGAAAACTGAGGTGAACAAGTGGAAAAATGGGAAAATATTTTGGTGGAAAATGGGAAAAAAATGGTGGAAATTTTGGAGAAAATATAGGTAAAAATGGGGAAAATTTGGGGAAAATTTGGGGAAAATTCAGGAAAAATTCAGGATAAATTCAGGATAAATTCAGGATAAATTCAGGATAAATTCAGGATAAATTCAGGAAAAGAATCCATGAAAATTCCCAGGTTTTGGGGAGGATTTGGGCACCTTGGAGATGGGGAAGGGCTCGGGGTGTTTCCTGTAGAGCCCCAGGATGTTGGGGAGGAGCTTTGGGAGCTCAGGGAAATTCAGGAAAAATTTGGGGAAAATGGGAAAGAATTGGTGGAAATTTTGGAGAAAATACAGGTAAAAATTTGGGGAAAATTTGGGAAAAATTCAGGGAAAATTGGGTAAAAATGGGGAAAATTTGGGAAAATTCAGGAAAAAATGGGGGAAATTTGGGAAAATTCAGGATAAATTCAGGATAAATTCAGGAAAAATCATGAAAATTCCAATATTTGGAGGATTGGGCACCTTGGAGATGGGAAGGCCGGGGGTTTCTGTAGAGCCCAGGATTTGGGGAGGATCAGGGGTAGGGAAATTCAGGATAAATTTGGGAATATTTGGGCAAAATTGGGGAAAATTTGGAAAAAAAAACTGGGAAAATTCAGGTAATAAGGGAAATTTGGAGAAAAATGGGGGGAAATTCAGGGAATTTGTCCAAAATGCAGGAAATCGGAAATTTGGGGAAAATGGAAAGATCGGGGGAAACAGGGGAAAAAATTGAAAATGAGGTGAAAAGTGGAAAAGGGAAAATATTTGTGGAAAATGGGAAAAAATTGGTGGAATTTTGGAGAAAATACAGGTAAAAATGGGGGAAATTTGGGGAAAATTGGGGAAAATTCAGGAAAAATCAGGATAAATTCAGGAAAAATTCAGGATAAATTCAGGATAAATCAGGATAAATTCAGAAAAGAACCATGAAAATTCCCAGGTTTTGGGGAGGATTTGGGCACCTTGGAGATGGGAAGGGCTCGGGGTGTTTCCTGTAGAGCCCCAGGATGTTGGGAGGAGCTTTGGGAGCTCAGGAGAAATTCAGGGAAAATTTGGGGAAAATGGGAAAAAAATGGTGGAAATTTTGGAGAAAATACAGGTAAAAATGGGGAAAATTTGGGAAAATTCAGGAAAATTGGGTAAAAATGGGGAAAATTTGGGGAAATTTTGGGAAAAACAGGTAAAAATGGGGAAATTTTGGGGAAAATTCAGGAAAAATTCAGGAAATAAATTCAGGATAAATTCAGGATAAATTCAGGATAAATTCAGGATAAATTCAGGATAAATTCAGGTAAATAGGAAAATCCATGAAAATTCACAGGTTTTGGGGAGGATTTGGGCACCTTGGAGATGGGGAAGGGCTCGGGGTGTTTCCTGTAGAGCCCCAGGTGTTGGGCAGGATCAGGGGGCTCAGGGGAAATTCAGGGAATATTTGGGGAAAATGGGAAAAAAATGGTGGAAATTTTGGTGAAAAATACAGGTAAAAATTGGGGAAAATTTGGGGAAATTCAAGGTAAAAAATGGGGAAAAATTCAGGGAAAATTCAGGTAAAAATGGGAAAATTTGGGGAAAATTTGGGGAAAATTCGGGTAAAAATGGGGGAAAATTTGGGGAAAATTCAGGATAAATTCAGGATAAATTCAGGAAAAGAATCCATGAAAATTCCCAGGTTTTGGGGAGGATTTGGGCACCTTGGAGATGGGGAAGGGCTCGGGGTGTTTCCTGTAGAGCCCCAGGATGTTGGGCAGCAGCTTGGGGAGCTCAGGAGAAATTCAGGGAAAATCTGGGGAAAATGGGAAAAAAATGGTGGAAATTTTAGAGAAAATACAGGTAAAAATTTGGGGAAAATTTGGGGAAAATTCAGGGAAAATTCGGTAAAAATGGGAAAATTTGTGGAAAATTCAGGAAAAAATGGGGAAAATTTGGGGAAAATTCAGGATAAATTCAGGATAAATTCAGAAAAGAATCCATGAAAATTCCCAGGTTTTGGGGAGGATTTGGGCACCTTGGAGATGGGGAAGGGCTCGGGGTGTTTCCTGTAGAGCCCCAGGATGTTGGGGAGGATCAGGGGGCTCAGGGGAAATTCAGGGAATATTTGGGAATATTTGGGCAAAATTGGGGAAAATTTGGGAAAAAAAAACTGGGGAAAATTCAGGTAAAATGGGGGAAATTTGGAAGAAAAATGGGGGGAAATTCAAGGAAAATTTGGTTAAAAATGCGGGAAAATACTGGGAAAAATTTGGGGACAATTTTTGAAAAATTTGGGGAAGCACTTGGAAAGAATCAGGGAAACCAGGGGAAAAAATTGGGGAAAACTGAGGTAAACAAGTGGAAAAATGGGAAAATATTTTGGTGGAAAATGGGAAAAAATTGGTGGGAATTTTGGAGAAAATACAGGTAAAAATGGGGAAAATTTGGGGAAAATTTGGGAAAATTCAGGAAAAATTCAGGATAAATTCAGGATAAATTCAGGATAAATTCAGGATAAATTCAGGACAATAATCCATGAAAATTCCCAGGTTTGGGGAGGATTTGGGCACCTTGGAGATGGGAAGGGCTCGGGGTGTTTCCTGGAGCCCCAGGAATGTTGGGGAGGAGCTTGGGGAGCTCAGGGGAAATTCAGGGAAAATTTGGGGAAAATGGGAAAAAATAATGGGGGAAATTTGGGAGAAAATACAGGCAAAAATGGGGAAAAATTGGGGAAAATTTGGGGAAAATTTGGGGAAAATTATGGAAAAATTCAGGAAAAATTCAGGATAAATTCAGGAAAAGAATCCATGAAAATTCCCAGGTTTTGGGAGGATTTGGGCACCTTGGAGATGGGGAAGGGCTCGGGGTGTTTCCTGTAGAGCCCCAGGATGTTGGGCAGGATCAGGGGGCTCAGGGGAAATTCAGGGAAAATTTGGGAATATTTGGGCAAAATTGGGGAAATTTGGGAAAAAAATGAGGAAAATTCAGGTAAAATATGGGAAATTTGGAAGAAAAATGGGGGAAATTCAGGAAAATTTGGTCCAAAAATGAGGAAAATACTGGGAAAAATTTGGGGAAAAACTTGGAAAGAATCGGGGAAGCCAGGGGAAAAAATTGGGAAAACTGAGGTGAACAAGTGGAAAAATGGGAAAATATTTTGGTGGAAAATGGAAAAAATTGGTGGAAATTTTGGAGAAAATACAGGTAAAAATGGGAAATTTGGGGAAAATTTGGGAAATTAGGAAAATTCAGATAATTCAGGATAAATTCAGGTAAATTCGGAAAATTCAGGAAAAATTCAGGATAAATTCAGTAAATTCAGGATAAATTCAGGATAAATTCAGGAAAAGAATCCATGAAAATTCCCAGGTTTTGGGAGGATTTGGGCACCTTGGAGATGGGGAAGGGCTCGGGGTGTTTCCTGTAGAGCCCCAGGATGTTGGGCAGGATCAGGGGGCTCAGGGGAAATTCAGGGAAAATTTGGGGAAAATGGGAAAAAAATGGTGGAAATTTTGGAGAAAATACAGGAAAAAATGGGAAAAATCGGGGAAAATTTAGGAAAAATCAGGAAAAAAATCAGGAAAATTCAGGAAAATTCAGGAAAAAATCAGGAAAAATTCAGGAAAATTCAGGAAAATTCAGGAAAAATTCGACAAAATTGCCAATATTTGGGGAGGATTTGGGCACCTTGGAGATGGGGAAGGGCTCGGGGTGTTTCCTGTAGAGCCCCAGGGTGTTGGGGAGGAGCTTGGGGAGCTCAGGGGAAATTCAGGGAAAATTTGGGAATATTTGGGCAAAAATGGAGAAAATTTGGGAAAAAAAAACTGGGGAAAATTCAGGTAAAATAAGGGAAATTTGGAAGAAAAATGGGGGGAAATTCAGAAAAAATTTGGTCAAAAATGCAGGAAAATACTGGGAAAAATTTGGGGAAACACTTGGGAAAGAACTGGGGGAAGCCAGGAGAAAAAATTGGGAAAACTGAGGTAAACAAGTGGAAAAATGGGAAAATATTTTGGTGGAAAATGGGAAAAAATTGGTGGGAATTTTGGAGAAAATACAGGTAAAAATGGGGGAAATTTGGGGAAATTTGGGGAAAATTCAGGAAAAATTCAGGATAAATTCAGGATAAATTCAGGATAAATTCAGGATAAATTCAGGGAAAAGAAATCCATGAAAATTCCCAGGTTTTGGAGGATTTGGGCACCTTGGAGATGGGAAGGGCTCGGGGTGTTTCCTGAGAGCCCCAGGTGTTGGGAGGAGCTTTGGGAGCTCAGGGAAATTCAGGAAAATTTGGGGAAAATGGGAAAAAAATGGTGGAAATTTTAGAGAAAATACAGGTAAAAATGGGGAAAATTTGGGGAAAATTTGGGGAAAATTCAGGGAAAAATTGGGGAAAAATTCAGGAAAAATTCAGGATAAATCCAGGAAAAAGAATCATGAAAATTCCCAGGTTTTGGGGAGGATTTGGGCACCTTGGAGATGGGAAGGGCTCGGGGTGTTTCCTGAGAGCCCCAGGGTGTTGGGGAGGAGCTTTGGAGCTCAGGAGAAATTCAGGGAAAATTTGGGAATATTTGGGCAAAATTGGGGAAAATTTGGGAAAAAAAATGGGGAAAATTCAGGTAAAATAAGGAAATTTAGAAGAAAAATGAGGGGAAATTCAGGGAAAATTTGGTCAAAAATGCAGGAAAATACTGGGAAAAATTTGGGGAAACACTTGGAAAGAATTGGGAAAACTGAGGAAACAAGTGGAAAAATGGAAAATATTTTGGTGGAAAATGGGAAAAAATTGGTGGAAATTTTGGAGAAAATACAGGTAAAAATGGGGAAAATTTGGGGAAATTTTGGGGAAAATTCGGGAAAAATTCAGGAAAAAAATTCAGGAAAATTCAGGATAAATTCAGGAAAAGAATCCATGAAAATTCCCAGGTTTTGGGAGGATTTGGGCACCTTGGAGATGGGAAGGCTCGGGGTGTTTCCTGTAGAGCCCCAGGATGTTGGGGAGGATCTAGGGGCTCAGGGAAATTCAGGAAAATTTGGGAATATTTGGGCAAAAAATGGGGAAATTCAGGGGAAATTCAGGAAAAAAATGGGGAAAAATTGGGGAAATTTGGGATAAAATTTGGGAAAATTGAAGGAAAATATGGGGGAAAATTTGAGTAAAAATGGGGGGAAATTCAGGAAAAATTTGGGGCAAATTGATGTAAAGATGGGGAAAAATTTGGGGAAAATTCAGGGAAAATTGTGGAAAATATGAAGAAAATAGGGGAAAATTTAGAAAAATTTGGGGGGGAATGAGCAAAAAATCTGGGGAATATTTGAGGAAAATCTGGGAAAAAAAATGGGAAAATCTGGGAAAAAAAATGGGAAAATTCAGGGAAAATGTGGAAAATTAGGGGAAAATTTAGAGGAAAATTTGGGGAAAACTGAGGTAAAAATGGGGAAAATGTTGAGGAAAAGGAGGAAAACTTATGGAAAACATTGAGGTAAAAATGAGGAAAATTTTGGGGAAAATTCAGGTAAAAAAAGGGAGGAAGTTTAGGGAAATTCAGAATAAATTTTAGAAAAAGTTCTGGAGAAATCCAGGATAAATTCAGGAAAAACTCCAGATAAATCCAATATTTGGGAGGATTTGGGCACCTTGGAGATGGGGAAGGGCTCGGGGTGTTTCCTGTAGAGCCCCAGGATGTTGGGGAGCAGCTTTGGGAGCTGCTCCTGCAGCTTCTCCGGGGGGATCAGGGGGCTCAGGGGGCCCAGGGCCTCCAGCACGGCCACGCGCACCTGGGAAAGGGGGAAAAAGGGGAAATTCTGGGAATTCTGATCCCAAACAGAAATCCCCATCCCAAACACCAATCCCCATCCCAAACAAAAATCCAGATCCCAAACAGAAATCCCCATCCCAAACAGAAATCCCCATCCTACAAACCTTAAATCCCAATGTCCCAATGTCCCAATATCCCAATGTCCCAATGTCCCAATGTCCCAATATCCCAATGTCCCAATATCCCAATGTCCCAATGTCCCAATATCCCAATGTCCCAATGTCCCAATGTCCCAATGTCCCAATATCCCAATGTCCCAATGTCCCAATGTCCCAATATCCCAATGTCCCAATATCCCAATATCCCAATATCCCAATATCCCAATGTCCCAATATCCCAATATCCCAATGTCCCAATGTCCCAATGTCCCAATGTCCCAATACCCAATATCCAATATCCCAATGTCCCAATATCCCAATATCCCAATGTCCCAATATCCCAATATCCCAATATCCCAATGTCCCAATGTCCCAATGTCCCAATGTCCCAATATCCCAATATCCCAATATCCCAATGTCCCAATGTCCCAATATCCCAATATCCCAATATCCCAATGTCCCAATATCCCAATATCCCAATATCCCAATATCCCAATATCCCAATGTCCCAATATCCCAATATCCCAATATCCCAATATCCCAATGTCCCAATATCCCAATGTCCCAATATCCCAATATCCCAATGTCCCAATGTCCAATATCCCAATATCCAATATCCAATATCCCAATGTCCCAATGTCCCAATGTCCCAATGTCCCAATGTCCCAATATCCCAATATTCCGATATCCCAATATCCCAATATCCCAATATCCCAATATCCAATACCCCAATATCCAATATCCCAATATCCCAATGTCCCAATATCCCAATATCCCAATATCCCAATATCCCAATATCCAATATCCCAATATCCCAATATCCCAATATCCCAATATCCCAATCCCAATGTCCCAATATCCCAATATCCCAATCCCAATGTTGCAACCCCATAAATCCAAAACCAAACCCCAAACTCGAAACCCCAAAAACCTCAAAAACTCCAAACACCCCAAAATCCCCAATCCTGACCTCAATTCCCACCTGGCCATCCCTGCTCTGAGCCCACCGCAGGCTGAGGGTGTTGGAGGCGGCTCCAGCCCTGACCCCAAACCCCAAACCCCAAAAACCCCAAACAGCCCAAAAACCCCAAAAACCCCAAATCCTATAAATTCCAAACACCCTAAAAACCCCAAACACCCCAAATGCCACCTTCCCATCCCTGCTCTGAGCCCACTGCAGGCTCAGTACATCAAACGCCTGATCCCAAACCCCAAACCCCAAATCCTATTAATTCCAAAATCCCAAACCCCAAAAACCCCAAACCCCAGAAATCCCAAACCCCCAAATCCCAAACCCCAAATCCTATTAATTCCAAATCCCAAACCCTAAAAACCCCAAACCCCACAAATCACAAATCCCAAACCCCAAACCCCCAAACCCCAAATCCTATTAATTTCAAATCCCAAACCCCAAAAACCCCAAACCCCACAAACCCCAAACCCCACAAATCCCAAACCCCACAAATCCCAAACCCCCAAATCCCAAACCCCAAACCCTATTAATTCCAAATCCCAAACCCCAAACCCCAAACCCCAAACCCCAAATCCCAAACCCCAAACCCCAAATCCCAAATCCCAAACCCCAAACCCCAAACCCCAAACCCCAAACCCCAAATCCCAAACCCCAAACCCCCAAACCCCAAACCCCAAATCCTAAACCCCAAACCCCAAAAACCCCAAACCCTAAACACCCCAAAACCCCAAAACCCCAAATGTCACCTTGCCATCCCTGCTCTGGGCCCACTGCAGGCTGAGGACGTCGAAGGCGGCGCCGAGCTCGGCAGCGAAGGCGTCCCCATCCCTGATCCCTGATCCCAAACCCCAAACCCCAAACACCCCAAACACCCCAAATACCCCAAACACCCCAAATCCTATAAATTCCAAACCCCAAACACCCCAAAAACCCCAAAAACCCCAAATCCTATAAATTCCAAACCCCAAACACCCCAAATTTCACCTTCCCATCCCTGCTCTGTGCCCACTGCAGGCTCAGCACATCCAACACCCCGCTCCCAGCTCGGGGTGAAGGCGGCTCCATCCCTGATCCCAAACCCCAAATCCTATAAATTCCAAACCCCAAATCCCAGAAACGCCAAACCCCAAACACCCCAAAAACCCCAAACACCCCAAATTTCACCTTCCCATCCCTGCTCTGGGCCCACTGCAGGCTCAGCACATCCAACGCCGCTCCCAGCTCGGGGTGAAGGCGGCTCCATCCCTGATCCCAAACCCCAAACCCCAAACCCCAGAAATCCCAAATAACCCCAAATCCTATAAACCCCAAATCCCAAAAACCCCAAAAACCCCCAAATGCCACCTTTCCCCCCTGCCCTCTGGCCCCTGGGCTCAGGACCGAAGGGGCCCCCAGCTCGGCAGCGAAGGGGTCCCCCTCCCGATCCCAAAACCCCAAACCCCAAAAAACCCCAAACACCCCCCAAAAACCCAAAACCCCAAAAACCCAAATCCTATAAATCCCAAAACCCCAAAACCCCCCCAAATTCACCTTCCCCTTCCCCCCTGGCCCCCCTGCAGGGGTCAGCACACCAAAGCCGCTCCCAGCTCGGGGGGAAGGGGGCCCCAGCCCTACCCAAACCCCAAACCCCAAACCCCAAACCCCCAAACCTATAAACCCCAAACACCCCCCAAAACCCAAACCCCAAAACCCACCTTCCCATCCCCTCGACCCACTGCACTGAGGATCGAAGGGGGGCGCCGACTCGGGAGCGAAGGGGTCCCCATCCCTGATCCCAAACCCCCAAAACCCCAAAACCCCCCAAACCCCCCAAAAAAATCCAAAAAAACCCCCCAAAACCCCAAATCCCAAATCCCCAAAAACCCCCCAAAACCCAAAC
>NW_026993331.1:0-15518 GCF_028769735.1 Zonotrichia leucophrys gambelii
GCGGCATGGATTTTCAGGAGCCAGCCGGCCACTCCCAGCCACAGGCCCCCGAACAGAAACCACGGCCCTTTTCCCTGGCAAACAAAACTCACCCGCCCCGCTTCTGGCTGGCAGATTGCAGGAGCCACTTGGTACTAACAAACCAGCCCGACTTGGCACTGCTGCCACCTTTCATCTGGGAACCATGCTGCGTATCGTGGATTTTCAGGCGCCAGCCGGCCACTCCCAGCCCCACGCCCCCAAAAATTATCTACGGGACGTTTCCCTGGAAGTATAACTGACCTGCCCCATCTTCTGGCTGGAGATTGTAGGAGCCACTTGCCTCTATCAAACCAGCCCGACATGGCACTGGGGCCACCTTTCATCTGGGAACCATCCTGCGTATCGTGGATTTTCAGGAGCCAGCCGGCCACTCCCAGCCACAGGCCCCCGAACACAAACCACGGCCCTTTTCCCTGGCAAACAAAACTCACCCGCCCCGCTTCTGGCTGGCAGATTGCAGGAGCCACTTGGTACTATCAAACCAGCCCGACTTGGTACTGCTGCCACCTTTCATCTGGGAACCATCCTGCGTATCGTGGATTTTCAGGCGCCAGCCGGCCACTCCCAGCCAAACGCCCCCAAAAATTATCTACGGGACGTTTCCCTGGAAGTATAACTGACCTGCCCATCTTCTGGCTGGAGATTGTAGGAGCCACTTGCCTCTATCAAACCAGCCCGACATGGCACTGGTGCCACCTTTCATCTGGGAACTATCCTGCGTATCGTGGATTTTCAGGAGCAAGCCGGCCACTCCCAGCCACAGGCCCCCGAACACAAACCACGGCCCTTTTCCCTGGTAAACAAAACTCATCCGTCCCGCTTCTGGCTGGCAGATTGCAGGAGCCAATTGGCTTTATCAAACCAGCCCGAATTGGCACTGGAGCACCCTTGGGTCTTGAAACCCTCCTGCGCGGCATGGATTTTCAGGAGCCAGCCGGCCACTCCCAGCCACAGGCCCCGAAAAATAATCCACGGGACGTTTCCCTGGAAGTAAAACTGACCTGCCCATCTTCTGGCTGGAGATTGTAGGAGCAACTTGCCTCTATCAAACCAGCCCAACTTGGCACTGCTGCCACCTTTCATCTGGGAACCATCCTGCGTATCGTGGATTTTCAGGAGCCCGCCGGCCACTCCCAGCCACAGGCCCCCTAACACAAACCACGGCCATTTACCCTGGCAAAAAAAACTCATCCGTCCCGCTTCTGGGTGGCATATTGCATGAGCCACTTTCCTCTATCAAACTAGCCCGACTTGGCACTGGTGCACCCTTGGGTCTGGAAACCATCCTGCGCGGCATGGATTTTCAGGAGCCAGCCGGCCACTCCCAGCCACACGCCCCCAAAAATTATCTACGGGACGTTTCCCTGGAAGTAAAACTGACCTGCCCATCTTCTGGCTGGAGATTGTAGGAGCCACTTGCCTCTATAAAACCAGCCAGACTTGGCACTGCTGCCACCTTTCATCTGGGAACCATCCTGCGTATCGTGGATTTTCAGGCGCCAGCCGGCCACTCGAAGCCACAGGCCCCCAAACACAAACAACGGCCCTTTTTTCCTGGAAGTAAATCTGACCTGCCATTTTCTGGCTGGCAGATTGCAGGAGCCACTTGGCTCTACCAAACCAGCCCGACCCGGCACTGGTGTGCCCTTGGGTCTCGGCACCATTCTGCGCAGCATGGATTTTCAGGCGCCAGCCGGCCACTCCCAGCCACAGGCCCCCAAACAAAAACTACGGCTCTTTTCCCTGGAAGTAAAACTGACCTGCCCATCTTCAGGCTGGCAGATTGCAGGAGCCACTTGGCTCTATCAAACCAGCCTGACTTCGCACTGGGGCCACCTTTCATCTGGGAACCATCCTGCGTATCGTGGATTTTCAGGAGCCAGCCGGCCACTCCCAGCCACAGGCCCCCGAACACATGCCACAGCCCTTTTCCCTGGCAAAAAAAACTCAGCTGCCCCGCTTCTGGATGGTAGATTGCAGGAGCCACTTTGTACTATCATTCCAGTCCGACTTGGCACTGCTGCCACCTTTCATCTGGGAACCATCCTGCGTATCATGGATTTTCAGGCGCCAGCCGGCCACTCCCAGCCACAGGCCCCCAAACACAAACTACGGCCCTTTTCCCTCGAAGTAAATCTGACCTGCCCATCTTCCTGCTGGCAGATTGCAGGAGACGCTTGGTACAATCAAACCAGCCCGACTTGACACTGATGCTACCTTTCATCTGGGCACCATCCTGCGTATCGTGGATTTTCAGGAGCCAGCCGGCCACTCCCAGCCACAGGCCCCCAAACACAAACCACGGCACTTTTCCCTGGAAGTAAAACTGACCTGCGCATCTTCTGGCTGGCAGATTGCAGGAGCGACTTGGTACTATCAAACCAGCCCGAGTTGGCACTGGTGCCACCTTTCATTTGGGAATCATCCTGCGTATCGTGGATTTTCAGGAGCCAGCCAGCCACTCTCAGCCAGAGGCCCCCGAATACAAACCACGGCCCTTTTCCCTGGCAAACAAAACTCACCCACCCCGCTTCTGGCTGGCAGATTGCAGGAGCCACTTGGCTCTATCAAACCAGCCCGACTCGGCACTAGTGCCCCCTTGGGTCTTGGAACCATCCTGCGCGCCGTGGATTTTCAGGAGCCAGCCCGCCACTCCCAGCCACAGGCCCCCAAACACAAACAACGCCCCTTTTCCCTGGAAAAAAACTCAGCTGCCCCAATTCTGTATGGTAGATTGCAGGAGCTACTTTGTAGTATCATACCAGTCCGACTTGGCACTCCTGCCACCATTCATCCGGGAACCATCCTGCGTATCATGGATTTTCAGGCGCCAGTCGGCCACTCCCAGCCACAGGCCCCCAAACAAAAACTACGGCCCTTTTCCCTGGAAGTAAATCTGACCTGCCCATCTTCCTGCTGGCAGATTGCAGGAGACACTTGGTATTATCAAACCAGCCCGACTTGACACTGCTGCCCCCTTGGGTCTGGGAACCATCCTGCGTATGGTGGATTTTCAGGAGCCAGCCTGCCACTCCCAGCCACAGGCCCCCAAACACAAACCACGGCCCTTTTCCCTGGTAAACAAAATTCACCCACCCCGGTTCTGCATAGTAGATTGCAGGAACAACTTTTTACTATCATACCAGTCCGACTTGGCCCTGCTGCCACCTTTCATTTGGGAACCATCCTGCGTATTGTGGATTCTCAGGAGCCATCCGGCCACTCCCAGCCACAGGCCCCCGAACAAAAACTACGGCCCTTTTCCCTGGCAAACAAAACTCACCCACCCCGCTTCTGGCTGGCAGATTGCAGGAGCCACTTGGCTCTATCAAACCAGCCCGACTCGGCACTGGTGCCCCCTTGGGTCTGGGAATCATCCTGCGCGGCGTGGATTTTCAGGCGCCAGCCCGCCACTCCCAGCCACAGGCCCCCAAACACAAACCACGGCCCTTTTCCCTGGTAAACAAAATTCACCCACCCCACTTCTGGCTGGCAGATTGCAGGAGCCACTTGGCTCTATCAAACCAGCCCGACTCGGCAGTGGTGCAACCTTTCATCTGGGAACCATTCTGCGTATCATGGATTTTCAGGAGCCAGCCGGCCATTCCCAGCCACAGGCCCTCAAACACAAACCACGGCCCTTTTCCCTGGAAGTAAAACTGACCTACCCATCTTCTGGCTGGCAGATTGCAGGAGCCACGTGGCTCTATCAAACCAGCCCGACTCGGCACTGGTGCCCCCTTGGGTCTGGGAACCATCCGGCGCGACGTGGATTTTCAGGAGCCAGCCCGCCACTCCCAGCCACAGGCCCCCAAACACAAACCACGGCCCTTTTCCCTGTAAGTAAAATTGACGTGCCCATCTTCTGGCTGGCAGATTGCAGGAGCACTTGGCTCTGTCAAACCAGCCCGATCTGGCACTGGTGCCACCTTTCATCTGGGAACCATCCTGCGTATGGTGGATTTTCAGGAGCCAGCCTGCCACTCCCAGCCACAGGCCCCCAAACACAAACCACGGCCCTTTTCCCTGGTAAACAAAACTCATCCGTCCCGCTTCTGGTTGGCAGATTGCAGGAGCCACTTGGCTTTATCAAACCAGCCCGACTTGGCACTGATGCACCCTTGGGTCTGGAAACCATCCTGCGCGGCATGGATTTTCAGGAGCCAGCCGGCCACTCCCAGCCACAGGCCCCCAAACACAAACTACGGTCCTTTTCCCTGGTAAACAAAACTCACCTGCCCCGTTCTGGCTGGCAGATTGCAGGAGCCACTTGCCTCTATCAAACCAGCCCGACTTGGCACTGGTGCCACCTTTCATCTGGGAACCATCCTGCGTATCGTTGATTTTCAGGAGCCAGCCGGCCACTCCCAGCCACAGGCCCCCAAACACATACCTCGTTACTTTTCCCTGGCAAACAAAACTCACCTGCCCCGCTTCTGCATAGTAGATTGCAGGAGCAACTTTTTACTATCATACCAGTCCGACTTGGCCCTGCTGCCACCTTTCATCTGGGAACCATCCTGCGTATGGTGGATTTTCAGGAGCCAGCCTGCCACTCCCAGCCTCAGGCCCCCAAACACATGCCACGGCCCTTTTCCCTGGAAAAAAACTCAGCTGCCCCCATTCTGTATGGTAGATTGCAGGAGCTACTTTGTATTATCATACCAGTCCGACTTGGCACTGGTGCCACCATTCATCTGGGAACCATCCTGCGTATTGTGGATTTTCAGGAGCCAGCCGGCCACTCCCGGCCACAGGCCCCCGAACACAAACTACGGCCCTTTCCCCTGGAAGTAAAACTGACCTGCCCATCTTCTGGCTGGCAGATTGCAGGAGCCACTTGGTACTATCATACCAGCCCGACTTGGCACTGGTGCCACCTTTCATCTGGGAACCATCCTGCGTATCGTGGATTTTCAGGAGCCAGCCGGCCACTCCCAGCCACAGGCCCCCGAACACAAACCACGGCCCTTTTCCCTGGCAAAAAAAAATCACCCGCCCCGCTTCTGGCTGGCAGATTGCAGGAGCCACTTGCCTCTATCAAACCAGCCCGACTTGGCACTGGTGCCACCTTTCACCTGGGAACCATCCTGCGTATCGTGGATTTTCAGGAGCCAGCCGGTCACTCCCAGCCACAGGCCCCTAAACACATAGCTAGTTCCTTTTCCCTGGCAAACAAAACTCACCTGCCCCGCTTCTGGATGGTAGATTGCAGGAGCCACTTTTTACTATCATACCAGTCCGACTTGGCCCTGCTGCCACCTTTCTTTTGGGAACCATCCTGCGTATCATGGATTTTCAGAAGCCAGCCGGCCACTCCCAGCCACAGGCCCCCGAACACAAACAACGGCCCTTTTCCCTGGAAGTAAATCTGACCTGCCTATTTTCTGGCTGGCAGATTGCAGGAGCCACTTGGTACTATCAAACCAGCCCGACTCGGCCCTGGTGCCCCATTCGTCTGGGAACCATCCTGCGTATGGTGGATTTTCAGGAGCCAGCCGGCCCTCCCAGCCACAGGCCCCCGAACACAAACCACAGCCTATGCCCAGGCAAACAAAACTCACCCGCCCCGCTTCTGGCAGGCAGATTGCAGGAGCCACTTCGCTCTATCAAACCAGCCCGACTCGGCCCTGGTGCCCCATTCGTCTGGGAACCATCCTGCGTATGGTGGATTTTCAGGAGCCAGCCGGCCCTCCCAGCCACAGGCCCCCGAACACAAACCACAGCCTTTTCCCAGGCAAACAAAACTCACCCGCCCCGCTTCTGGCTGGTAGATTGCAGGAGCAACTTGCTACTATCAAACCAGACCGACTCGGCACTGCTGCCAACATTCATCTGGGAACCATCCTGCGCGGCGTGAATTTTCAGGAGCCAGCCGGCCACTCCAAGCCACAGGCCCCCAAACACAAACAACGGCCCTTTTCCCTGGAAGTAAATCTGACCTGCCCATTTTCTGGCTGGCAGATTGCAGGAGCCACTTGGTACTATCAAACCAGCCCGACTCGGCACTGGTGTGCCCTTGGGTCTGGAAACCCTCCTGCGCGGCATGGATTTTCAGGCGCCAGCCGGCCACTCCCAGCCACAGGCCCCCAAACACAAACTACGGCTCTTTTCCCTGGAAGTAAAACTGACCTGCCCATCTTCAGGCTGGCAGATTGCAGGACCCACTTGGCTCTATCAAACCAGCCTGACTTGGCACTGGTGCCAAATTTCATCTGTGAAACATCTTTTGCGGCGTGGATTTTCAGGAGCCAGCCGGCCACTCCCAGCCACAGGCCCCCGAACACAAACCACGGCCCTTTTCCCTGGCAAACATAACTCACCCGCCCCGCTTCTGGCTGGCAGATTGCAGGAGCCACTTGCCTCTATCAAACCAGCCCGACTTGGCACTGGGGCCACCTTTCATCTCGGAACCATCCTGCGTATCGTGGATTTTCAGGAGCCAGCCGGCCACTCCCAGCCTCAGGCCCTCGAACACATGCCACGGCTTTTTCCCTGGCAAAAAAAAACTCAGCTGTCCCGCTTCTGGATGGTAGATTGCAGGAGACACTTTGTACTATCATTCCAGTCCGACTTGGCACTGCTGCCACCTTTAATCTGGGAACCATCCTGCGTATCATGGATTTTCAGGCGCCAGCCGGCCACTCCCAGCCACAGGCCCCCAAACACAAACTACGGCCCTTTTCCCTCGAAGTAAATCTGACCTGCCCATCTTGCTGCTGGCAGATTGCAAGAGACACTTGGTACTATCAAACCAGCCCGACTTGACACTGATGCCACCTTTCATCTGGGAACCATTCTGCGTATCGTGGATTTTCAGCAGCCAGCCGGCCACTCCCAGCCAGAGGCCCCCAGCACAAACCACGGCCCTTTTCCCTGGCAAACAAAACTCACCCACCCCGCTTCTGGCTGGCAGATTGCAGAAGCCACTTGCCTCTATCAAACCAGCCCGACTTTGCACTGGTGCACCCTTGGGTCTGGAAACCATCCTGCGCGGCATGGATTTTCAGGAGCCAGCCGGCCACTCCCAGCCACAGGCCCCGAAAAATAATCCACGGGACGTTTCCCTGGAAGTAAAACTGACCTGCCTATCTTCTGGCTGGAGATTGTAGGAGCAACTTGCCTCTATCAAACCAGCCCGACTTGGCACTGGTGCCACCTTTCATCTCAGAACCATCCTGCGTATCGTGGATTTTCAGGAGCCCGCCGGCCACTCCCAGCCACAGGCCCCCTAACACAAACCACGGCCATTTACCCTGGCAAAGAAAACTCATCCGTCCCGCTTCTGGGTGGCATATTGCATGAGCCACTTGCCTCTATCAAACTAGCCCGACTTGGCACTGGTGCACCCTTGGGTCTGGAAACCCTCCTGCGCGGCATGGATTTTCAGGAGCCAGCCGGCCACTCCCAGCCACAGGCCCCCGAACACAAACCACGGCCCTTTTCCCTGGCAAACAAAACTCACCCGCCCCGCTTCTGGCTGGCAGATTGCAGGAGCCACTTGGTACTAACAAACCAGCCCGACTTGGCACTGCTGCCCCCTTTCATCTGGGAACCATGCTGCGTATCGTGGATTTTCAGGCGCCAGCCGGCCACTCCCAGCCACACGCCCCCAAAAATTATCTACGGGACGTTTCCCTGGAAGTATAACTGACCTGCCCATCTTCTGGCTGGAGATTGTAGGAGCCACTTGCCTCTATCAAACCAGCCCGACTTGGCACTGGGGCCACCTTTCATCTGGGAACCATCCTGCGTATCGTGGATTTTCAGGAGCCAGCCGGCCACTCCCAGCCACAGGCCCCCGAAACCAAACCACGGCCCTTTTCCCTGGCAAACAAAACTCACCCGCCCCGCTTCTGGCTGGCAGATTGCAGGAGCCACTTGGTACTAACAAACCAGCCCGACTTGGCACTGCTGCCACCTTTCATCTGGGAACCATCCTGCGTATCGTGGATTTTCAGGCGCCAGCCGGCCACTCCCAGCCAAACGCCCCCAAAAATTATCTACGGGACGTTTCCCTGGAAGTATAACTGACCTGCCCATCTTCTGGCTGGAGATTGTAGGAGCCACTTGCCTCTATCAAACCAGCCCGACATGGCACTGGTGCCACCTTTCATCTGGGAACTATCCTGCGTATCGTGGATTTTCAGGAGCCAGCCGGCCACTCCCAGCCACAGGCCCCCGAACACAAACCACGGCCCTTTTCCCTGGTAAACAAAACTCATCCGTCCCGCTTCTGGCTGGCAGATTGCAGGAGCCAATTGGCTTTATCAAACCAGCCCGAATTGGCACTGGAGCACCCTTGGGTCTTGAAACCATCCTGCGCGGCATGGATTTTCAAGAGCCAGCCGGCCACTCCCAGCCACAGGCCCCCAAACACAAACTACGGCCATTTTCCCTGGTAAACAAAACTCACCCACCCCGCTTCTGGCTGGCAGATTGCAGGAGCCACTTGCCTCTATCAAACCAGCCCGACTTGGCACTGGTGCCACCTTTCATCTGGGAACCATCCTGCGTATTGTGGATTTTCAGGAGCCAGCCGGCCACTCCCAGCCACAGGCCCCCAAACACATACATCGTTCCTTTTCCCTGGCAAACAACACTCACCTGCGCCGCTTCTGCATGGTAGATTGCAGGAGCCACTTTTTACTATGATACCAGTCCGACTTGGCCCTGCTTCCACGTTTCATTTGGGAACCATCCTGCGTATCGTGGATTTTCAGGAGCCAGCCGGCCACTCCCAGCCACAGGCTCCCAAAAATAATCTACGGGACGTTTCCCTGGAAGTAAAACTGACCTGCCCATCTTCTGGCTGGAGATTGTAGGAGCCACTTGCCTCTATCAAACCAGCCAGACTTGGCACTGCTGCCACCTTTCATCTGGGAACCATCCTGCGTATCGTGGATTTTCAGGCGCCAGCCGGCCACTCGAAGCCACAGGCCCCCAAACACAAACAACGGCCCTTTTCCCTGGAAGTAAATCTGACCTGCCATTTTCTGGCTGGCAGATTGCAGGAGCCACTTGGCTCTACCAAACCAGCCCGACCCGGCACTGGTGTGCCCTTGGGTCTCGGCACCATTCTGCGCAGCATGGATTTTCAGGCGCCAGCCGGCCACTCCCAGCCACAGGCCCCCAAACACAAACTACGGCTCTTTTCCCTGGAAGTAAAACTGACCTGCCCATCTTCAGGCTGGCAGATTGCAGGAGCCACTTGGCTCTATCAAACCAGCCTGACTTCGCACTGGGGCCACCTTTCATCTGGGAACCATCCTGCGTATCGTGGATTTTCAGGAGCCAGCCGGCCACTCCCAGCCTCAGGCCCCCGAACACATGCCACGGCCCTTTTCCCTGGCAAAAAAAACTCAGCTGCCCCGCTTCTGGATGGTAGATTGCAGGAGCCACTTTGTGCTATCATTCCAGTCCGACTTGGCACTGCTGCCACCTTTCATCTGGGAACCATCCTGCGTATCATGGATTTTCAGGCGCCCGCCGGCAACTCCCAGCCACAGGCCCCCAAACACAAACTACGGCCCTTTTCCCTGAAAGTAAATCTGATCTGCCCATCTTCCTGCTGGCAGATTGCAGGAGACACTTTGTACTATCAAACCAGCCCGACTCGGCGCTGCTGCCCCCTTGGGTCTGGGAACCATCCTGCGTATCGTGGATTTTCAGGAGCCAGCCTGCCACTCCCAGCCACAGCCCCCCAGCACAAACCACGGCCCTTTTCCCTGGCAAACAAAACTCACCCACCCCGCTTCTGGCTGGCAGATTGCAGAAGCCACTTGCCTCTATCAAACCAGCCCGACTTGGCACTGGTGCACCCTTGGGTCTGGAAACCCTCCTGCGCGGCATGGATTTTCAGGAGCCAGCCGGCCACTCCCAGCCACAGGCCCCGAAAAATAATCCACGGGACGTTTCCCTGGAAGTAAAACTGACCTGCCCATCTTCTGGCTGGAGATTGTAGGAGCAACTTGCCTCTATCAAACCAGCCCGACTTGGCACTGCTGCCACCTTTCATCTGGGAACCATCCTGCGTATCGTGGATTTTCAGGAGCCCGCCGGCCACTCCCAGCCACAGGCCCCCTAACACAAACCACGGCCATTTACCCTGGCAAAAAAAACTCATCCGTCCCGCTTCTGGGTGGCAAATGCATGAGCCACCTTCCTCTATCAAACTAGCCCGACTTGGCACTGGTGCCCCCTTGGGTCTGGGAACCATCCTGCGCGGCATGGATTTTCAGGAGCCAGCCGGCCACTCCCAGCCACAGGCCCCCGAACACAAACCACGGCCCTTTTCCCTGGCAAACAAAACTCACCCGCCCCGCTTCTGGCTGGCAGATTGCAGGAGCCACTTGGTACTAACAAACCAGCCCGACTTGGCACTGCTGCCCCCTTTCATCTGGGAACCATGCTGCGTATCGTGGATTTTCAGGAGCCAGCCGGCCACTCCCAGCCACAGGCTCCCAAAAATAATCTACGGGACGTTTCCCTGGAAGTAAAACTGACCTGCCCATCTTCTGGCTGGAGATTGTAGGAGCCACTTGCCTCTATAAAACCAGCCAGACTTGGCACTGCTGCCACCTTTCATCTGGGAACCATCCTGCGTATCGTGGATTTTCAGGCGCCAGCCGGCCACTCGAAGCCACAGGCCCCCAAACACAAACAACGGCCCTTTTTTCCTGGAAGTAAATCTGACCTGCCATTTTCTGGCTGGCAGATTGCAGGAGCCACTTGGCTCTACCAAACCAGCCCGACCCGGCACTGGTGTGCCCTTGGGTCTCGGCACCATTCTGCGCAGCATGGATTTTCAGGCGCCAGCCGGCCACTCCCAGCCACAGGCCCCCAAACAAAAACTACGGCTCTTTTCCCTGGAAGTAAAACTGACCTGCCCATCTTCTGGCTGGCAGATTGCAGGAGCCACCTGGCTCTATCAAACGAGCCAAACTCGGCACTGGGGCCACCTTTCATCTCGGAACCGTCCTGCGTATCGTGGATTTTCAGGAGCCAGCCGGCCGCTCCCAGCCTCAGGCCCCCAAACACATGCCACGGCCATTTTCCCTGGCAAAAAAAACTCAGCTGCTCCGCTTCTGGATGGTAGATTGCAGGAGCCACTTTGTACTATCATTGCAGTCTGACTTGGCACTGCTGCCACCTTTCATCTGGGAACCATCCTGCGTATCATGGATTTTCAGGCGCCAGCCGGCCACTCCCAGCCACAGGCCCCCAAACACAAACTACGGCCCTTTTCCCTCGAAGTAAATCTGACCTGCCCATCTTCCTGCTGGCAGATTGCAGGAGACACTTGGTACTATCAAACCAGCCCGACTTGACACTGATGCCACCTTTCATCTGGGCACCATCCTGCGTATCGTGGATTTTCAGGAGCCAGCCGGCCACTCCCAGCCACAGGCCCCCAAACACAAACCACGGCACTTTTCCCTGGAAGTAAAACTGACCTGCGCATCTTCTGGCTGGCAGATTGCAGGAGCGACTTGGTACTATCAAACCAGCCCGAGTTGGCACTGGTGCCACCTTTCTCTTGGGAATCATCCTGCGTATCGTGGATTTTCAGGAGCCAGCCAGCCACTCTCAGCCAGAGGCCCCCGAATACAAACCACGGCCCTTTTCCCTGGCAAACAAAACTCACCCACCCCGCTTCTGGCTGGCAGATTGCAGGAGCCACTTGGCTCTATCAAACCAGCCCGACTCGGCACTAGTGCCCCCTTGGGTCTTGGAACCATCCTGCGCGCCGTGGATTTTCAGGAGCCAGCCCGCCACTCCCAGCCACAGGCCCCCAAACACAAACAACGCCCCTTTTCCCTGGAAAAAAACTCAGCTGCCCCAATTCTGTATGGTAGATTGCAGGAGCTACTTTGTAGTATCATACCAGTCCGACTTGGCACTCCTGCCACCATTCATCCGGGAACCATCCTGCGTATCATGGATTTTCAGGCGCCAGCCGGCCACTCCCAGCCACAGGCCCCCAAACAAAAACTACGGCCCTTTTCCCTGGAAGTAAATCTGACCTGCCCATCTTCCTGCTAGCAGATTGCAGGAGACACTTGGTATTATCAAACCAGCCCGACTTGACACTGCTGCCCTGTCGGATCTCAAAATCTCAGCCCTGAGATGCTGAGCCTCCGAGACCAGCTTAGGGGTCTCGGGAGTCCTGGAATGTTGCCAGAAGTGTCTGGTAGCTGGACTTTAACCCTACACAGGAGACGACAAGGATGAGGGCTTCACTGGGTGAATGGTGAAGGGATTAGCTAATTAGAGAGTGAGAAATAGGGTTTAGGATTTATGTACAGGGGGGTTTAGAGGAGTAAGATGGAGGAATTGGGGTGTGTCCTGTCCTTCTCCTTCTTCCTCCTCTCCTCCATCTTCTTTGGCCACGGTGGCACCTTTCTATTGGTTATTACTAAGAGTACACCGAGTTATAACAATAGATGGTATTGGGGAAAAATGATAAATATTGTATACGTAGCAAAGGGTATAAAGATACGTGGCTGCCCGGAGGGCAGACGGAGTGTGCCCATGGCTGACTGCTGTGCAGATCTCTGTTGAGCTGAAAGAACATCTTTTAGATAAACAATTAATAAACATAAAACCAGAAAGAAGAACTGAAGCCTCTTCTCGTCCTTCGATACCCGGGCTGTCCCAAGGTCACCCAGGGCCTTTCCAGGCCCCTCAAACAGCCGAGATAAAACCAGACACTTGGCGTCCCTGGACGGACCACGAACCACCAAAACCTTTCGGGGGAAGATAAACCTGACATTTGGCTTCCACTGGGTGAGCTCTGACCACCACAACCTTTCGGGGGGGCCACCACCACCTTCAAAGCCCTGAAGACAAGAGAAGAAGAGAAAAAAAACCAGCAGAGACTGCAAAAAAACAGCAGTCACTGAGAAATCCACCTCTCAGTTTCTGCCGAAGAATATTCGTAGCAGAACAGCCCGGACTGGAACCAGAAGGCGCCCTGGGTCCACCTCTCGTGATCTGCTGGACAGATCGAGACGTCCAGACTGCTCTGGTGACAGATTTGGTAAGAAAGCCTGAAAATAAGAACATGGGGGGCACACCTTCCCAGGAACAACGGGAAATTTTGTCCACTTTATAAGGTGTGACACAAACATACAAAAATTAATTAGCTCTGGCCTTAAAAGGCCAGGAAGTAGACCCCCGAGACGCACCAGACGTCCGGGGGGGGGCCCTCAAAAGAGGGGGGAGCAATGCAAGACTCCGGAAAAAATTAGCTCTGGCCTTAAAAGGCCAGGAAGGTAGACCCCCAAGACGCACCAGACGTCCGGGGGGGGGACTCTCTGAAAGAGAGGGGGGGGCAAAGCCCCGGGAAAGAAAAGATTAGCTCTGGCCTTAAGAAGCCAGGGGGAAATGCTCTTGGAGAAAAAAGAGCATGAAATATTATTAAAACACCCGGTCCCAAAACCCAGAAACCCTGGGAAACTCCCAAAAAGCGTCCAAAAAGTCCAGAGAGCATGGAGGACTCAGGACCGAGGGGGGAGAGCAGGGGGGGGAAGAAAAAGGGATCGGGGGAGGCGCTTTTTCGCGGCGGCGGAGCAGGCGGGGAGCGCGGGTGAAGAAAAAACAGAGAAGGCGTGTTTTCGCGCGGCTTTGCTAAGCTCAGGGCCGGGGGGTGCAGCGGCCCCGGGGGCCGGCAAGGTAGCAGAAAGGCGCGCGGTTGTGACGCAAAAACCCGGAGCGAGTCGCGGCAGAGCGCGGGTGCCGGCGGGACGGCCGCACACACCTACGAAAGGCCACACACACACACAGCGTCGGAGGAGGAGGAGACAGTCAGGGGCAGACCGAGGGGGGAAAATTCAGAGGCGGAAGAAAAAGGGAGAGAAAAAAATTACCTCGGGAGAGACACAGAGCAGCTCGGAAAGCACGCATGCGCCGAGCGCGGGCGGGGGCGGGCCAGACCCCCGGTGACGTCTCAGGCGAGGAGGGGCCCTCTCCAGACTTGGTGCCTTTGGTAAAAACCCTCGGGGTCCTAAGCCTCTCCCCTCCTGGGGAGGCTTGTGTGTTTTCTAACCCTATTGTCAGTTGAATCAAAAACTAGGTAACCCCTGAGTGCACGACATGCCAGATCGGTTCAGCAGAGCTACAACATCATTTCGTAACAAGTCTGCAACTATCCAGCGATTTTCCTCAACAAGATATAAGAAGAAACGAATACTCAGACAAAAGTCGGGACTCAGACTGCAAAGGACAACTCAGAAGAGAAACAAGAGGAACGAAAGACTCTGGGGGGTTTTTTCTCTTTGGGGTCTTGAATATTTCTGTATAAGAACGAAAGACTGGGAGGTTTTCTCCTTAAAGTCTTGAATTGCAATAAGCAATGGGATAAATTTACCTATTACAGGGAAAACTGACAAAGGATCATATATTGATCAGCTGGTAGATTTCTTTGACATTTCTCCCATTTGGAGAGGAATTTTAAGGGTAGGATTTTGACATTTCTCCCATTTGGAGAAGAATTTTAAGGGCAGATTTCTTTGACATTTCTCCTATTTGGAGAAGAATTTTAAGGGTAGGATTTTATGTTTTAATAGTTTAGGATTTTATATTGTAATAGCTTTCCTAGTCCTCATCCATGTCGTCCCAGATGCCATGAATTGGATTGTAAAAGAGGTTTTCTTGGGGCAAACAGAAGGGGGAGATGTCGGATCTCAAAATCTCAGCCCTGAGATGCTGAGCCTCCGAGACCAGCTTAGGGGTCTCGGGAGTCCTGGAATGTTGCCAGAAGTGTCTGGTAGCTGGACTTTAACCCTACACAGGAGACGACAAGGATGAGGGCTTCACTGGGTGAATGGTGAAGGGATTAGCTAATTAGAGAGTGAGAAATAGGGTTTAGGATTTATGTACAGGGGGGTTTAGAGGAGTAAGATGGAGGAATTGGGGTGTGTCCTGTCCTTCTCCTTCTTCCTCCTCTCCTCCATCTTCTTTGGCCACGGTGGCACCTTTCTATTGGTTATTACTAAGAGTACACCGAGTTATAACAATAGATGGTATTGGGGAAAAATGATAAATATTGTATACGTAGCAAAGGGTATAAAGATACGTGGCTGCCCGGAGGGCAGACGGAGTGTGCCCATGGCTGACTGCTGTGCAGATCTCTGTTGAGCTGAAAGAACATCTTTTAGATAAACAATTAATAAACATAAAACCAGAAAGAAGAACTGAAGCCTCTTCTCGTCCTTCGATACCCGGGCTGTCCCAAGGTCACCCAGGGCCTTTCCAGGCCCCTCAAACAGCCGAGATAAAACCAGACACTGCCCCCTTGGGTCTGGGAACCATCCTGCGTATGGTGGATTTTCAGGAGCCAGCCTGCCACTCCCAGCCACAGGCCCCCAAACACAAACCACGGCCCTTTTCCCTGGTAAACAAAATTCACCCACCCCGGTTCTGCATAGTAGATTGCAGGAACAACTTTTTACTATCATACCAGTCCGACTTGG
>NW_026993332.1:0-15510 GCF_028769735.1 Zonotrichia leucophrys gambelii
TGCAGGCCCCTTGCCCTATCAACCCCCGACCGACCTGCTGCCACCTTTTACTGGGAACCTCCTGCTATTGGATTTTCAGGACCACCGCCACTCCCAGCCACAGGCCCCCCAAAAACAATCTACGGTCCTTTTTCCCGGGAAAAAAAACGACTGCCCATAATCTGGCTGGCAATAGCAGGGGCCACTTTTCCTCTATCAACCAGCCCGCTCGGCACTGGTGCCACCTTTTTCGGAACCATCCTGCTATCGGGATTTTTTAGGGGCCAGCCCCGGGCCACTCCCCCCACAGGCCCCCAACACAAACCCCCGGCCCTTTCCCTGGGAAACAAAACTCTCCCCCTCCGCTTTTGGTGCCGATCGCAGGAGCCACTTGCCTCACAAACCAGCCCACTCACCGGGCCACCCTTTCATCGGGTACCACCTGCGTATCGTGGGATTTTCAGGAGCCGCCCGGGCACTCCCAGCACCGGCCCCGAACACAAACCAGGGCCCTTTTCCCCGGGAAACAAAACTCACCCCCCCGCTTTTGGGTGGCAGATTACAGGAGCCAATTCCCCCTATCAAAACCACCCGACTCGGCCTGGTGCCATCTTTCATCTGGGGAAACCCTCCTGCGTATCTGGGGTTTTTAGGAGCCCGCCGGGCCCCCCCAGACACAGGTCCCCAAACAAAAACTACGGCCTTTTCCCCGAAGTAAAACTGACCTCCCCCTCATCTGGCTGGCACATTGCAGCAGCCACTTGTAATATCAAACCACCCGACTCGGGCGGTGCCACCTTTTCATGTGGGAACCATCCTGCGTATCGTGGATTTTCAGGAGCCCCCGGGCCCCTCCCAGCCACAGGCCCCAAAAAAAACAAACCACGGCCCTTTTCCCTGGCAAACAAAACTCCCCCCCCGCTTCTGGCTGGCAGAATTTTTTCAGGGGCCACTTGCCTCTATCAAACCAGCCGTTGGCACGGGCCACCTTTCTGGACCCCCGGTATTGTGGATTTTTGGGGGCCACCCGGGCCCCTCCCCGCCCCATCCCAAAAAATAACTACGGGGCCTTTTCCCCGAAGTAAAACTGACCTGCCCATTCTGGCTGGGAATTGCAGAGCCACTTGGTAAAAACAAACCGCCAAATTGGCACTGTGCCACCTTTTATCTGGGGAAACCCCCCTGGTATGTGGATTTTTAGGACCAGCCGGCCACTCCCACCACAGGCCCCCAAAAAACCACGGGCCCTTTTCCCGGAATAAAACCGACCTGCCCCTATTGGGTGGGAGATTGCAGAAACCAATGCCTCTATCAACCAGCCCCACTCGGCACGGTCCCCCCTTTTCTGGGAACCACCGCGTATTGGGATTTTCAGGAGCCACCGGGCCCCTCCCAGCCACAGGGGCCCCCAAAAACAAACAAAGGCCCCTTTTTCCCGGAAGAAAACCACCGCCCCCCTTTGGGGGGCGATTGCAGGAGCCACTTCCTCTATCAAACCCGCCCCTGGCACGGGGCCACCTTTTTTCTGGGGAAACCCTCGCGTATCTGGATTTTCCCCGGAACCGCCGGCCCCTCCCAGCCACGGCCCCCCAACACAAACCACGGCCCTTTCCCTGGAAAAAAACCCACCCCCCCGCTTTTGGCTGGCGATGCAGGGGCCACTTTCTCTATCAAACCACCCGCTGGCACTGGTGCCACCTTTCATCTGGGAACCATCCTGCGTATCGTGGATTTTCAGGACCAGCCGGCCCCCCCCTCCCCCACAGGCCCCAAAAAACACGGCCCTTTTCCCGAAAAACCCGCTCCTGGTGCCTTTCAGGCACATTCCCCACCCCGGGTTTTGGGCCCCTTCATGGGACACCCATCGATTTTGACCCCGGCCCTCCCCCAAGCAACACCCCCCGGGGTTCCCTGGCAACTCCCCCCCCGTTCCGTGCAATTTGGGGGCCTTCCTCTATAAAAAACCAGCCCCGCCGGGGGGAGTAAAATCCCCCTTTTGGGTCAGCCAGCCGGCACCTTCCCCGGAAATAATCCTGGCCCTTTGCCGGGACCCTTCCGGCCACACCCAAATTCAGCCCTCCCGGGAACCCCCACATCCAATTTACGGAACCTTCCCCATCACGCCCGCCCCCGGGCCCCTTTCCGGCCCGAAACCAACCCGGCCCTTCGGAAGGAACCCCCCCCCATCAACCCCCGACCCGGGTTCCCCATCGGCCATCCTCAAACCATTTTGCCTCCCTTTATTAACGCCCCCCATCTGGCAACCCCCCCCAAACCCCCCGGATAAGACCGGCCATCTTGGCCAGGCGAACCCGCCCCGCCCTCCCAAGGAACCACCGGCTTTGGTTCAAGGAACACCTCCCCTCCCCACCCCCCCTTCCCAATTAAACCCACCCTTTGTTTTCGGGCCCGGCCATCTCAGCCATCAACTCGGCCCCTCCCGGACACCCCCACCATTGGCCCCCAGCACCAACCCCCCCACCCGCGCCCAAGGCCATTTTTCCCCATAAAAAACCCCCTTCTGGTCAGTTTGGGGCCCCCAAGGTAATCAAGGGCCCTCCGCAGGGGGAAAAGGGACCACCTCCCCGCAAAGGCCCTTCCCACAACCCCATTCGGAAATTCTACCACCGCCCCGGCAAGGGGCCCTTGGTCTCACCGACAAACCGGCCCCCTTCCGGCCCCCCAAAAAAACCACCCTCCTGCACAAGCCCCAATTCTCGGTTTCCACCAACCCCCCGCTCTTCCGGGAATTCGGAAATCCCTGGACAAGGGCCTGGCCACTCCCAACGGGGCACTTAAAAAACCCGCCACTCCCCCCGCCCGCTGGGGTTCCGGAACCCTTTACCCCCCCCCCCTTTGGGACGGGCCACCCCAACCACCGGCTTTCTGGCCCCCCCATGCCGTCCCGGGCATTCCCAAAACCCGGCCCCAACTCGGCCCTACAAAAAAGGGGCCCTTTCCCGGTTAAAAAGCCGCCGCCTCCGCAATTCAGGACCGCTCATTTTCCCGGAACACCGACCTCTTCGGCGAGATTCAGGAGCCACGGCCCTATCAAACCAGCCCACTCGGCACGGCCAGCCGTTCACTGGACCTCCGAACATCCCTTTCAAGCCCCGCATCCGCACAGGGCCCCCAACAAACCACCTCCGCAAATCAACCCCCCGCTTGGGATAGAGCCACGCTCCCAACCAGCCCACACACGGCCCCTTTCTGGAACCCCCTGTTCGAAACCGCACTGCCACCGCCACAACCCCTTTCTTGGAACAACCGCCCTGCGGCAATAACCCTGCTTCCCAAAACTCACTTCTTATGACCCCTGTATTGGATTCGGGCCAGCCCACCCCCAGCCAACCACCTAACGCACTGGTTTCGACCGCCCCTGCCGCCACAGCCCCTACAGGCCTTTGGATAAACCTCCCCATCAGTCTTCCTGGATTTAGACACCACCCCCCACGGCCCCCAAAACCCCTTCTGGTTAAACCGCCCCCCTCGCGGCCCAAACCACCCCCCTCCAATCCACCCTTCTCTGGGAAGTGGATTTCGGCCACCGCCACTCCAGCATCCAAAAACCTTTCTGATAAGACCGCCGGGCAATCAGCCCTTTTCAACCCACATCCCCTTTCATTGCCCCTCTATAACACGACTCCACGCCACCCACAACTCGCCTTCGTGATAACACGCCCCTCTGCCCAGCACGCCCCAACAAACTGGCCTTCCCAAATGACCTCCCATCTTTAGGCAGGCCACTCCCACAAACCCAATCCTTCCTCAAACCACCGCCTGTGGATTCAAGCACTACTCACAACCCCAACACGCCCTTTCCCTGGAACAAACCACCGTTGGTGGAGCAGGAGCCCTCCCACCAACCCCACACGGCCCCTTCCAACCACCGCTCTGTTTCAGGCCACGCCTCCACAACCACCCGGCCTCCTTCAAAATCCCTTGGATTGGCACGCACAGCCACTTATAAAACACGGCCTTTCCCTCAGAACACTGCCCTTTCGGAGAGCACCCACACCCACAAACTAAGCCCTTTTCGGAACAACTCCGTTTCGGAGCAGGGCCACTTGCCCTACAAACCACGACCCACACGGCCATTCCCAACCACCCGGATTCAGGAGCCAGGCCCACCACCCACCAACGCCCTTTCCTGGAACACCGCGTTTGTGGATCGGCCATCCCACACCCCCGACCCACGGGCCCTTCCAGAACCACCGCGTACGTGGATTCAGGACCACCCCCACCAGCCCGCACCGGGCCTTTCCTGGAACCACCGCTTCTGGATTCAGACCCCCAACCCATCCATGCCCCACACTACTCCCTTTTTCAGACCTCCCCCAAGCACAAAGCCCTTCCCATAAAACCGCCCACTTGGCTTCCCACTTCCTTCAATCCTCCGCTCTGGTTCATTCTCGGCCACCATCGTCCCTCCTCTCCCCCGCCCAAAACCCCCTTTTCCCTCTCCGCCCCTCCCTGCTTCAACCATTTCTAACCCACTCATGGTCCTTTCAGCCCCGCCTATCAGGCCCCCACCCAAGCCCAATAAAACTGACTTCCCTCAGAAACGAGCCCCTCCATCCAGCCCTCCCCGCCCACCACTGGGCCTTCTGCTTGATTTCAGACCACCGCCACCCCCCCCAGCCCCCAAACAAACCCGCCCTTCCCTGGAAACAAAACTACCCCCTCCTTTGGCGCAAACCACGCCTTCCTGGTCCATCGGGCACCGTTGGCAACTCCAGAACCACCTTCCGGTTAACCATGCCCACTCTGGCCGACAAACACTTTTCCCTGCAACCGCCCCTTTGGGAATCACCGCTCATTCAAGCCGCCGGCATTCCACGCACAACCAGCTTCTGATAACCACCGCCCTCACCAGTCAAGCCACTTCCTTATAACCCCGTACTGGCCCCATTCATCTGCCCCTGGTATATTTAACCGACTCGACGGCCCCCCAAACCATGCTTCTGGATTAACCCCCCCCGCCTGGCCTCCACAGCCATTCCTACAAACCCCGCCGCACTGTGCATTCAGGGACTGCCTCTATATTTCAGGAGCCGCCGGCCACTCCCAGCCACAGGCCCCCGAAAATACCACGGCCCTTTCCCGGCAACAAAACTACACTCCGCCTTCTGGCTGGCAGATGCATGAGCCACTTCCCCTCTATCAAACCAGCCCGACTTGCATGGTGCCACTTTCACTGGGAACCATCCTGCATCGTGATTCGAGCCACCGCACCACACAGCCCAAAAACTAGGCCTTTTCCCTGAACAAAACTACCCCTCTGTGGCAGATTGCAGGAGCATGCCTCATCAAACCACCCTGCACTGTGCCACCTTTGGGACCACCGCATTGTGATTTCAGGGCCAGCCGGCCACCCCAGCCACAGCCAAAAAACAGGCCTTTTCCCTGAAGAAACGACCTCCCTCTCGCTGGCAATTGCCACATGTTACAAACGCACTGGCACTGTGCACCTTATCTGGGAACCTCCTGCGTATCTGGATTTCAGACAGCGCCACTCACCAGGCCCAACACAACCACGCCTTCTGGAAAACACCCGCTTCGGCTGGCGATGCAGGAGCCACTTCCCTACAAACCACCCGACCGATGGTGCCACCTTTCATCGGGAACATCTGATCGTGTTTTCAGAGCACCGGCCACTCCCACACAGGCCCAACAAACGCCCTTTCCGAAAACTCCGCCTCTGGCTGGAGATGCAGGCCACTTCCCTCAACCGACTGGCCGTGCCCTTTATGGGAACACCTGCTACGGATTTTCAGGAGCCAGCCGCACTCCCGCACAGGCCCACAAAACAGCTTTTCCCTGAAAAACTACCCCCTTTGGCTGGAGTTGCAGGAGCCATTCCTACAAACCAGCCCGACTCGACTGGGCCACCTTTCTGGGAACACCTCTATGTGGATTTTCAGGAGCCAGCGGCCACCCCACCACAGCCCAACCAAACCCCCATAAAAGCCCCGCCGGTGCCCTTTCATCGGGAACCATCCGGATTGGATTTTCAGGCCAGCGCATCCCAGCCACAGCCCCACAAACACGGCCCTTCCGGAAAAACTACGCCGCTGGCTGAGATGCAGGACACTCTCTCAAACCAGCAACTGCATGCTGGGAACCACTCGTATCGTGGATTTTCAGGAGCAGCCGGCCACCCCAGCCCGCCAACAAACCACGGCCCTTTTCCCTGGCAAACAAACCCCGCCCCTTCGCGGCGATTGCAGGAACATTTCCTCTATCAACCCCCGACTGGCATGGTGCCACCTTTCGAAACCTGCGTGTGGATTAGGATCGGAGCCACCAGGTCCCAACCAATCTACGGCCCTTTTCCCTGGATAAACAGACTCCATGATGCGCTGCAGCATTGGCTAAACCAGCCCTCTGGCTGCAACCTCATTGGAATGTCCACCTGTCTGGCCAGCCTCATCAGGACAGCCAAGACTCGGACACGCCACTCCCCAAGCCCCCAACGCAAACGGCCCTTTTCCTGGAAGAAAACCCTCGCTGGCTGAGCAATTGCAGACCACTTCCGTATCAACCACCCACTGGCATGTGCCCTTTATTGGAACCTCCTGCGTATCGGGTTTTCGGACAGCCCCCACACCCACAGGTCCCTATACAAAACACTGCATTCCCGACGTACTCGCCTGCAGTTGCAGGAGCCATTGCCACACAACCCCTTGACCTGGCCACTTCACTGGCACTTCATCTGGTATGATTTCGGAGCAGCCGGCCACCCAGCACAGGCCCCAACAAAACACGGGCCTTTTCCCTGGAAAAAACACCCGCCTCTTCTGGCTGGCAGTGGAGCATGCCTCTTCAAACCACCCGACTTGCACGTGCCACCTTTCCAGGAACCATCCTGCTACGTGGATTTTAGGACCGGCCACTCCCCACAGGCCCCAACACAAACCCTCCTACGCTTTCCCGACACTCTGCGCATTCAGACTTGCATTCAACCACTGCCTCAACGGCCACTTTCACTGGACCACCTTGGTCTGGGATTCAGGTACGGGTTTCAGACACAGCCCCCACCACAGCCCTTCCCGAAAAACACGCCTTCCCTGAATCCGCCCTCTGCTGCAATCAAGCCACTTCCTATCAACCAGCCCACTGGGCATTGCCACCTTTCATTGGAACCATCCGCTTCGGGATTCAGGAGCCACCGCCACCCAGCCACAGGCCCCAACAAAACCACGGCCCTTTTCCTGAGAATAACTCCCCCCTGTGAGGCAGCATGGCCTGCACATGCCGGACCACTTCATTGGACCTTCAGTGGCCATCTCCAGTGGCTGCAGCCCACCAGGCCCCCAACCAAAACCCCGAAACACCCTTCCTGGCAAACTGCGCCCAATCGGCTGCACTTGCATCCAAGCCACCTGCACGTGCACTTTCGGCCTGCCACTTCGATTTTGGAACCATCCGCATCCTTTCCACAGCAAACAACACTCCTCCCGCCCGGAAAAATCGACCCCTTTCCTGGCAGACAGCACTGCCAACTACGCTGGCATTGCGGGCCACTTCATCTTCAAACCAGCCCGATCGGCACGTGCCCCGCACTACGCCCTTCCTATAGATCCAGCCCGCCACTCCCAGCACAGCCCCCACAATCAACGCTCCGATAAACCTCCCCTCACTGGCAATTGCATTCGGACCCTTCCAGCGATCAACGCACGGCCCCCTTTCACTGCAACATCCACGTACGGATTTTCGGCACGCCATAGCAGCCCAACATCGGCCTTCCCTGATAAACCGCCCGCTGTGCATTGCAGAGCACTCTTTACCCCGCTGCACTGCCACCTCACAACCACTGCTTCTGGATTAGACAGCCCCTCCAGCGACCAAACACGCCCTTCCTGAAACAAACTGCCCCTTTGCTGCATTGCAGAGCCACTCCCTATCGCGATCGGCCGGCACTCACGACCATCCCTACAATTCGGCCCTCCCTGCAAAGCCCCACACCGCCTTCCCTGCAACAACTCCCACCCATCGCTGCGTAGGCCCCTTTCATCGGAACTCCTGTACTTTTCGGACCACCGCCATCACAAGCCCCCAACCACAGGCCTTTCCGAAAAACGCCTCCCGTACTGCTGCGTTCGCACTGCTTCAACAGCCACTCATCCACCATCGGACACCTTGACTTTCAGGGACCACCGCACGGATTTCGACCACCACTCGCCAGCCCAAAAAACACGCCCTTTCCCTGGAGAATGACGCCATCTTATCAGAGCCTTGCCTTCAATCCACGGCCTCCTGTCACTTTCACGGCCATCCCCAGGTTCAGACACCCTCCGAAGCCCCACACAACTAGCCCTTCCCTGGAAACCACCCCCTCGGCTGCGATTGCACCATGCCATCCCAGGACTTGCCGCGCCACCACTGGAACCACGCTTGATTTCAAACGCCCCCCGCCAGGCAAAACACGCCCTTTCCCGGAATAACACCTGCCCCTCTGGCAGTTGCAGACCACGCTCATCAACCAGCCCTGCACTGGGCCACCTTTCTCTGGGAACCTCGCTATCTGGATTTCAGAGCGGCCACTCCCAGCACGCTAAACAAACTACGGCCTTCCCTGATAAACTACCTGCCGATCTGGTGGCAATGCAGGCCCTGCCTCTATCAAACCAGCCCCTGGCACGTGCCACTGTCTGGGAACACCCTTGATTTTCAGCCACGCCACTCCACCACAGCCCAACCACCACGGCCTTTTCTGGAAAAAACTCCCGCCCTCGCGCATCGAGCCCTTCCCTATAAACCGCCCGCTCGCACGTGCACCTTTATCTAACCATCCTGCATGTGATTTCGGACCACCGGCCTCTCCACCACAGGCCCCCAACAACACCCTTTCCTGAAAAAACTACCCCCGTCTGCTGGCAGATTGCAGAGCCACTTCCTCTATCAAACCAGCCGACGCATGGTGCCACCTTTATTGAACCATCTGGTACGGGATTTTCAGAGCCACCGCCACTCCCCACAGGCCCCCGACAAAAACACGCCCTTTCTGAAATAAACAACCCGTCTCTAAACAGAGCCACTTGCCTTCAAACCACGATCGCAGGGCCACTTTCATCTGGAACCATCCCTATGGATTTTCGGAGCCAGCCGCCCTCCCACCGGCCAACAACCACGGCCCTTTCCCTGATAAACACCCCCTCTGCTGGAGATTGCAGGAGCCACTTGCCTCTATCAAACCAGCCCGACTCACACTGGTGCCACCTTTCATCTGGGAACCATTCCTCATCGTGGATTTTCAGGACCAGCCGGCCACTCCCAGCCACAGGCCCCCAACACAAACACGGCCCTTTTCCCTGGAAAAAACTCACCTGCCCCCTCTGGCTGGCAATTGCAGGAGCCACTTGCCTCTATCACCAGCCCGACTGGCATGGTGCCACTTTCATCTGGAACCATCCTGCTATTGATTTCAGGAGCCGCGGCCACTCCCAGCCACAGCCCCAAACAAACACGCCCTTTCCTGAAAAAAACTCCCCCGTCTGGCTGGCAGATTGCAGGACCACTTCTTATCAACCAGCCCCACTGGTGCACTTTCATCTGGGAACCACCTGCTATCGTGATTTTCAGGAGCCGCCGCCACCCCAGCACAGGCCCAAACACAAACACGGCCCTTTTCCTGGAAAAACTACCCCCGTTCTGCTGGCAGATGCAGACACTTCTCTATCAACCAGCCGATGGCCTGGTGCCACCTTCATTGGGAACCATCGGTATCGTGGATTTCAGAGCAGCGGCCACTCCAGCCACAGCCCCCAACACAAAACACGGCCTTTTCCCTGGCAAAAAAACTACCGCCCGCTTGCTGCAGATTGCAGGAGCCATTGCTCTCAAACCAGCCGACTGGCACTGGGGAAGTAAAACTGACCTGCCCGCATCTGGCTGGCAGATTGCAGGAGCCACTTGCCTCTATCAACCAGCCCGACTCGGCACTGGTGCCACCTTTCATCTGGGAACCATCCTGCGTATCTGGATTTTCAGGAGCCAGCCGGCCACTCCCAGCCACAGGCCCCCAACACAAACACGGCCCTTTTCCCTGGCAAAAAAACTACCGCCCGTCTTCTGGCTGGCAGATTGCAGGAGCCACTTGCCCTATCAAACCAGCCCGACTCGGCACTGTGCCACCTTTCATCTGGGAACCATCCTGCGTATCGTGGATTTTCAGGAGCCAGCCGGCCACTCCCAGCCACAGGCCCCAACACAAACAACGGCCCTTTTCCCTGGAAACTAAACTACCTGCCCGCTTCTGGCTGGCAGATTGCAGGAGCCACTTGCTCTATCAAACCAGCCCGACTGGCACTGGTGCCACCTTTCATCTGGGAACCATCCTGCGTATCGTGGATTTTCAGGAGCCAGCCGGCCACTCCCAGCCACAGGCCCCCAACACAAACCACGGCCCTTTTCCCTGGAATAAAAACTGACCCTCGTCTGGCTGGCAGATTGCAGGAGCCACTTGCTCTATCAAACCAGCCCGACTTGGCACTGGTGCCACCTTTCATCTGGGAACCATCCTGCGTATCGTGGATTTTCAGGAGCCAGCCGGCCACTCCCAGCCACAGGCCCCAAACACAAACACGGCCCTTTTCCCTGGAATAAAACTGACCTGCCCTCATCTGGCTGGCAGATTGCAGGAGCCACTTGCCTCTATCAACCAGCCCGACTTCGGCACTGGTGCCACCTTTCATCTGGGAACCATCCTGCGTATCGTGGATTTTCAGGAGCCAGCCGGCCACTCCCAGCCACAGGCCCCCGAACACAAACCACGGCCCTTTTCCCTGGAAGTAAAACTACCTGCCCGTCATCTGGCTGGCAGATTGCAGGAGCCACTTGCCTCTATCAAACCAGCCCGACTCGGCACTGGTGCCACCTTTCATCTGGGAACCATCCTGCGTATCGTGGATTTTCAGGAGCCAGCCGGCCACTCCAGCCACAGGCCCCCGAACACAAACCACGGCCCTTTTCCCTGGCAAACAAAACTCACCGCCCCGCTTCGGCTGGCAGATTGCAGGAGCACTTCCCTATCAAACACCGACTGCACTGGTGCACCTTTCATTGGAACCATCTGGTATGTGATTTCAGAGCCCGGCCACTCCGCACAGCCCAAAAAACGCCTTCTGGAAAAATGACTCCCTTCTGGCTGGCAGATTGCAGGAGCCACTTGCCTCTATCAAACCAGCCCGACTTGGCACTGGTGCCACCTTTCATCTGGGAACCATCCTGCGTATCGTGGATTTTCAGGAGCCAGCCGGCCACTCCCAGCCACAGGCCCCCGAACACAAACCACGGCCCTTTTCCCTGGAACAAAACTACCCGCCCGCTTCTGGCTGGCAGATTGCAGGAGCCACTTGCCTCTATCAACCAGCCGATCGGCACTGGTGCCACCTTTCATCTGGGAACCATCCTGCGTATGTGGATTTTCAGGAGCCAGCCGGCCACTCCCAGCCACAGGCCCCAAACACAAACTACGGCCCTTTCCCTGGAAGTAAAACTGACCTGCCCTCATCTGGCTGGCAGATTGCAGAGCCACTTGCCTCTATCAATACCAGCCCGACTTGGCACTGGTGCCACCTTTCATCTGGGAACCATCCTGCGTATCGTGGATTTTCAGGAGCCAGCCGGCCACTCCCAGCCACAGCGCCCCGAACACAAACACGGCCCTTTTCCCTGGCAAACAAAACTCACCCGCCCGCTTCTGGCTGGCAGATTGCAGGAGCCACTTCCTCTATCAAACCAGCCCGACTCGGCACTGGTGCCACCTTTCATCTGGGAACCATCCTGCGTATCGTGGATTTTCAGGAGCCAGCCGGCCACTCCCAGCCACAGGCCCCGAACACAAACCACGGCCTTTTCCCTGGCAAGTAAAACTACCCTGCCCGCTTCTGGCTGGCAGATTGCAGGAGCCACTTGCCTCTATCAAACCAGCCCGACTTGGCACTGGTGCCACCTTTCATCTGGGAACCATCCTGCGTATCGTGGATTTTCAGGAGCCAGCCGGCCACTCCCAGCCACAGCCCCAACACAAACACGGCCCTTTTCCCTGGCAAGAAAACTCACCGCCCGCTTCTGGCTGGCAGATTGCAGGAGCCACTTGCCTCTATCAAACCAGCCCGACTCGGCACTGGTGCCACCTTTCATCTGGGAACCATCCTGCGTATCGTGGATTTTCAGGAGCCAGCCGGCCACTCCCAGCCACAGGCCCCCAACACAAACACGGCCCTTTTCCCTGGCAAAAAACTGACCCGCCCCCTTCTGGCTGGCAGATTGCAGGAGCCACTTGCCTCTATCAAACCAGCCCGACTTGGCACTGGTGCCACCTTGCATCTGGGAACCATCCTGCGTATCGTGGATTTTCAGGAGCCAGCCGGCCACTCCCAGCCACAGTCCCCAAACAAAAACTACTGCCCTTTTCCCTGGAATAAAACTGACCTGCCCATCTCTGGCTGGCAGATTGCAGGAGCCACTTGCCTCTATCAACCAGCCCGACTGGCACTGGTGCCACCTTTCATCTGGGAACCATCCTGCGTATCGTGGATTTTCAGGAGCCAGCCGGCCACTCCCAGCCACAGGCCCCCAACACAAACACGGCCCTTTTCCCTGGAAAAAAACTGACGCTCCCGCTATCTGGCTGGCAGATTGCAGGAGCCACTTGCCTCTATCAAACAGCCCGACTTGGCACTGGTGCCACCTTTCATCTGGGAACCATCCTGCGTATCGTGGATTTTCAGGAGCCAGCCGGCCACTCCCAGCCACAGGCCCCCAACACAAACCACGGCCCTTTTCCCTGGCAAACAAAACTCACCCGCCCCGTTCTGGCTGGCAGATTGCAGGAGCCACTTGCCTCTATCAAACCAGCCCGACTCGGCACTGGTGCCACCTTTCATCTGGGAACCATCCTGCGTATCGTGGATTTTCAGGAGCCAGCCGGCCACTCCCAGCCACAGGCCCCAAACAAAACACGGCCCTTTTCCCTGGAAATAAAACTGACCTGCCCGTCTCTGGCTGGCAGATTGCAGGAGCCACTTGCCTCTATCAAACCAGCCCGACTCGGCACTGGTGCCACCTTTCATCTGGGAACCATCCTGCGTATCGTGGATTTTCAGGAGCCAGCCGGCCACTCCCAGCCACAGCCCCCAACACAAATCTACGGCCCTTTTCCCTGGCAAACAAACTACCCCCCCGCTTCTGGCTGCAGATTGCAGGAGCCACTTGCCTCTATCAAACCAGCCCGACTTGGCACTGGTGCCACCTTTCATCTGGGAACCATCCTGCGTATCGTGGATTTTCAGGAGCCAGCCGGCCACTCCAGCCACAGGCCCCCGAACACAAACCACGGCCCTTTTCCCGGGCAAACAAAACTCACCCGCCCCGCTTCTGGCTGGCAGATTGCAGGAGCCACTTGCCTCTATCAAACCAGCCCGACTTGGCACTGGTGCCACCTTGGTAATGGGAGCCATCCTGCGTATTGTGGATTTTCAGGGGCAGCCGGCCACTCCCAGCCACAAGTCCCCAAAAAAAATCTACGGCCCTTTTCCCTGGAAGTAAAACTGACCTGCCCATCATCTGTCTGGCATATTACAGCAGCCACTTGGTAATATCAAACCTGCCCAACTTGGCACTGGTGCCACCTTTCATCTGGGAACCATCCTGCGTATCGTGGATTTTCAGGAGCCAGCCGGCCACTCCCAGCCACAGGCCCCCGAACACAAACTACGGCCCTTTTCCCTGGAATAAAACTGACCGCCCTCATCTGGCTGGCAGATTGCAGGAGCCACTTGCTCTATCAAACCAGCCCGACTCGGCACTGGTGCCACCTTTCATCTGGGAACCATCCTGCGTATCGTGGATTTTCAGGAGCCAGCCGGCCACTCCAGCCACAGGCCCCCGAACACAAACACGCCCTTTTCCCTGGAAGAAAACTGACCTGCCCGTCTCTGGCTGGCAGATTGCAGGAGCCACTTGCCTCTATCAATCCAGCCCGACTCGGCACTGGTGCCACCTTTCATCTGGGAACCATCCTGCGTATCGTGGATTTTCAGGAGCCAGCCGGCCACTCCCAGCCACAGGCCCCCAAACACAAACCACGGCCTTTTCCCTGGCAAACAAAACTCACCGCCCGCTTCTGGCTGGCAGATTGCAGGAGCCACTTCCTCATATCAAACCAGCCCGACTCGGACTGTGCCACCTTTCATTGGGAACCATCCTGCGTATCGTGGATTTTCAGGAGCCAGCCGGCCACTCCCAGCCACAGGCCCCCGAACACAAACCACGGCCCTTTTCCCTGGAAAAAAACTCACCGCCCGCTCTGGCTGGCAGATTGCAGGAGCCACTTGCCTCTATCAAACCAGCCCGACTTGGCACTGGTGCCACCTTTCATCTGGGAACCATCCTGCGTATCGTGGATTTTCAGGAGCCAGCCGGCCACTCCCAGCCACAGGTCCCCAAACACAAACCACGGCCCTTTTCCCTGGCAAACAAAACTCACCCGCCCCGCTTCTGGCTGGCAGATTGCAGGAGCCACTTCCCCATATCAAAAAAGCCAGACTCGGCACTGGTGCCACCTTTCATCTGGGAACCATCCTGCGTATCGTGGATTTTCAGGAGCCAGCCGGCCACTCCCAGCCACAGGCCCCCGAACACAAACCACGGCCCTTTTCCCTGGCAAACAAAACTCACCCGCCCCGCTTCTGGCTGGCAGATTGCAGGAGCCACTTGCCTCTATCAAACCACCCCGACTTGGCACTGGTGCCACCTTGGGTCTAGGAACCATCCTGCGTATTGTGGATTTTCAGGAGCCAGCCGGCCACTCCCAGCCACAAGTCCCATAAAGTAATCTAGGGCCATTTTCCCTGGAAGTAAAATTGACCTGACCATCATCTGGCTGGCAGATTGCAGCAGCCACTTGGTAATATCAAACCTGTCCAACTTGGCACTGGTGCCACCTTTCATCTGGGAACCATCCTGCGTATCGTGGATTTTCAGGAGCCAGCCGGCCACTCCCAGCCACAGGTCCCCAAACACAAACCACGGCCATTTTCCCTGGAAGTAAAACTGACCTACCCGTCATCTAGCTGGCAGATTGCAGGAGCCACTTCCCTCTATCAAAGCAGCCTGACTTGGCACTGGTGCCACCTTTCATCTGGGAACCATCCTGCGTATCGTGGATTTTCAGGAGCCAGCCGGCCACTCCCAGCCACAGGCCCCCCAACATAAACTACGGCCCTTTTCCCTGGCAAACAAAACTTACCCACCCCGCTTCTGGCTGGCAGATTGCAGGAGACACTTCCCTCTATCAAACCAGCCCGACTTGGCACTGGTGCCACCTTTCATCTGGGAACCATCCTGCGTATCGTGGATTTTCAGGAGCCAGCCGGCCACTCCCAGCCACAGGCCCCCGAACACAAACCACGGCCCTTTTCCCTGGCAAACAAAACTCACCCGCCCCGCTTCTGGCTGGCAGATTGCAGGAGCCAATTCCCCATATCAAACCAGCCCGACTCGGCACTGGTGCCACCTTTCATC
>NW_026993333.1:0-15494 GCF_028769735.1 Zonotrichia leucophrys gambelii
CGTGGGTTTTTGTTCGGGGGCCTGTGGGTGGGGTGGGCCCCTGGCTCCTGAAAAACCCCCGATAGAGGGTGGGTTCCCAATAAAAGGGGGCACCAGTGCCAAGTTGGGGTAGTTTGACAGGCCAAGGGGTTCCCACAATTGCCAGCCAGAAGATGGGCGGTCACTTTTTTAATTCCCGGGAAAAGGGGCCGTAGATTTGTTTGGGGGCCGGGCTGGGAAATGGCCCCTGGTCGAAAATCCCAAAAAGGATGGCCCCAAAAAAGTGGCACCCTGCCAGGGCGGCTGGTTTGAAGAGGAAGTGGCTCCGGGAATCTGCCAGCCAGAAGCGGGGCAGGTGAGTTTTTTTGCCAGGGAAAAAAAGGGGGTGGTTTGTGTTCGGGGGCCTGTGGCTGGGTTTGGGCCCGGGTGGCTCCTGAAAATCCACGATAGCAGGATGGTTCCCAGATGAAAGGTGGCACCAGTGCCATCGGGTGGTTGACAGAGGCAAGTGGTCCCCCAAAATTTCCAGCCAGAGAGGGCAGGTCATTTTAATTCCAGGGAAAAGGGCCGTAGATTGTGTTTGGGGGCCTGTGGCTGGGTGTGGCCGGCTGGCTCCTGAAAATCCACGATACCAGGATGGTTTTTCCCGAGAAAGGTGGCACCCTGCCCAAATGGGCTGGTTTGATAGACCCAAATGGCTCCTGCAATTGCCAGCCAGAAGATGGGGAGGTAGTTTTTTCCAGGGAAAAAGGGGCCAGGTTTGTGTTTGGGGGCTGTGGGTGGGAGTGGCCGGCTGGTCCCTGAAAATCCACGATACGCGGATGGTTCCAGATAAAGGTGGCACAGTGCCAAATCGGGCTGGATTGATAGAGGCATGTGGCTCCTGCAATCTGCCAGCCAGGACGGGGAGGTCAGTTTTTTTCCAGGGAAAAGGGCCGTGGGTTTTTTTGGGGCCTGTGGCTGGGGGGTGGCCGGCTGGCTCCTGAAAATCCACGATACAGGATGGTTCCCAGATGAAAGGTGGCACCAGTGCCAAATCGGGTGTTTGATAGAGGAAGTGGCTCTGCAAATATGCCACCAGAAGGGCGGTATTTTACCAGGGAAAACCTTTAGTTGGTGGGCCTTGGCTGGGAGTGGCCGGGGTCTAAAACAAAAAATTTAAAAAAAAAAAAAACCAAAGGGTCCTGCAATTTGCCCCCAAAAAGAGGGAGGTCGTTTTAATTCAGGGAAAAGGGGGGTGGGTTTTTTGGGGCCTGGGCTGGGGGTGGCCGGGTGGTCCCGAAAATCCCGATACCCGGAGGTCCCAGATGAAAAGGGGGGAATGCCGCGGGGTTTGTAGGGAAAATGGTCCTGCAATCTGCCCGCCCAAAGATGGGGGCGTTTTTAATTCCCGGGGAAAAGGGCCCTAGTTTTATTTGGGGGCCTTGGTGGGGGGGCCGGGTGGGGCCCCCCAAAATCCAAATACGGGTGGTTTCCCCGATAAAAGGGGGCCCTGCCCGTTGGGGTGTTGAAGAGCCCCAAATGGTTTTCCGCAATTTGCCGCCGAAGGGGCGGTGTTTTTTCCAGGGGAAAGGGGGGCCCTGGTTTTTTTTGGGGGCTGTGGGGGATGGGGGTGGCTCCTGAAAATCCCGATAGAGGTGGTTCCCCGATGAAAAGGGGCCATTTCCAATGGGTGGGTTTGAAGACCAAGGGGGCCCCAATTTGCCCGCCCGAAGAGGGCAGGGGTTTTTTTAATTTCCGGGAAAAGGGGGGCCAGTTTTTTGGGGCTTCTGGGGGGGCCGCTGGCCCCCGAAAATCCAATAGTGTATGGTCCCAACCAAGGGGGCACCCGGCCCGGCGGGGCGGTTTTAGAGAGGAAGTTGTCCGGCAATCTGCACCCGAAGCGGGGGGGGGTGATTTTGTTTGCCAGGAAAAAGGGGTGGTTTTTGTTCGGGGGCTGTGGTGGGAGTGGCGGCTGGCCCTGAAAAACCACGATACCGGATGGTTCCCAATAAAAGGGGGCACCAGTGCCAAGTTGGGTAGTTGAAGAGCCCAAATGGTTCCTACAAATTTGCCCCCCAGAAGAGGCAGGTCACTTTTTTTTCCGGGGGAAAGGGGGCCTAGTTGTGTTTGGGGGCCGTGGGTGGGAGTGGCCCGGTGCTCCCGAAAATCCACGATACGCAGGGTGGTTCCCCCATGAAAAATGGGAGCAATGCCAAGTGGGTGGTTTGATAGTCCAAGTGGCTCCTGCAATCCGCCACCAGAAAATGGGGAGGTATGTTTTTAAATTCAGGGAAAAAGGCCCTGGGGTTTTGTTTGGGGCCCGTGGCGGGGGTGGGCCGGGTGTCTCCCGAAAATCCCCGATACGCAGGATGGTTCCCGATGAAAGGGGGCACCCGTCCCAGTCGGGTGGATTATAGAGGGAAGTGGTCCTGCAAAACTGCCCGCCCTTGACGGGGAGGTCGTTTTACTTAGGGAAAAGGACCGTAGTATTTGTTTGGGGGACCCGTGTTGGGAGTGGGCCGGGGTGGCTCCCGAAAAACCAGATAACTGGATGGGGCCAGATGAAAGGTGGCACCCGGGCCCCGGGCACTGGTTGATAGAGGCAATGGGTCCTGCAAACTGCCAGCCAGAAGCGGGGGGGGGATTTTTTGAGGGAAAAAGGGGCCCTGGTTTTTTGTTCGGGGGCCTGTGGGTGGGAGTGGCCCGGTGGCTCCCGAAAATCCACGATAGCGGATGGTTCCCCGATGAAAAGTGGCGTAATCCAAAATCGGGTGGTTTTAAAAGGGGGGGGGCCGGGGGGGAGGGGCGGTTGGGAATCGAAAAGGGGGATTTTTTTTGGGGGGGGCCCGGGGGGGGGGGCCTGGGGAAAAAGGGGTCCGAACCAAGAAAGGGGGCCCGGGGGGGGGGAAAAGGGAAGGGGGATTTGGGGGGGGGGGGTTTTTTCCCCGGGAAAAATTTTTTGGGGGGGTGGGGTGTTTTTGGGGGGGGGATGGCTGGGGATCCAGGCCCCGGGGGAAAGGGTTTTTTCCAAAGGGGGGTTTTTTTTGGGGGGGGCCTGTTTGGGGGGGCGGATTTTTCCGGGGGGCCCCGGGGGGGGCCCGAAAAGGCGGGTGGGGGGTTTTCAATTCGCAGGGGGGGGATTTTTTCCGGGGGGAAAAAAACCGTGGTTTTTTCGGGGCCTTGGTGGAGGGCGGGGTTTTAAAACCCCCGAAGGAGGGGATGGGGGGCCGGGGGGTGGTTTTTTTAAAAGGGGCGAATTTCCCTGAGGGGGCATTTTATTTGGGGAAAAGGCCGAATTTTTGGGGGGGGGGGGGGGGTTTTTCCCGAAAAAATGTGTGCCCCCCGGGGGGGGAAAGGGGCGGTTTTAAAAGAAGGGTTTTTTCCCCAATTTAAACCCGAAGGGGGCGGGTGGTTTTTTTTTAAAAGGGGGGTTTTTTTGGGGGGTTGGGCGGGGAAAAACCGGTGGGGGGTTTTAAAAGGGGGGGGGGCCCGGGGGGAAATCCCCCGGGTTTTCCCCCCAAAAAAAAAGGGGACAAAACCAGGGGGGGGTTTTTTTGGGGGGGGGTTGGGGGGGGTTTTGGGGGTGGGGTTTTTTCCGAAAAACCCCTTTGGGTGGGCCGAGAAGGTGGCCCGGCCCGGGGGGTTTTGATAGAGGGGGTTCCTGAATTTCCCCCAAATGGGGGCAGTTTTTTGGGGGGGGGGGGGGGGGGGGGGGGGGGGGGGGGGGGGGGGGGGGGGGGGGGGGGGGGGGGGGGGGGGGGGGGGGGGGGGGGGGGGGGGGGGGGGGGGGGGGGGGGGGGGGGGGGGGGGGGGGGGGGGGGGGGGGGGGGGGGGGGGGGGGGGGGGGGGGGGGGGGGGGGGGGGGGGGGGGGGGGGGGGGGGGGGGGGGGGGGGGGGGGGGGGGGGGGGGGGGGGGGGGGGGGGGGGGGGGGGGGGGGGGGGGGGGGGGGGGGGGGGGGGGGGGGGGGGGGGGGGGGGGGGGGGGGGGGGGGGGGGGGGGGGGGGGGGGGGGGGGGGGGGGGGGGGGGGGGGGGGGGGGGGGGGGGGGGGGGGGGGGGGGGGGGGGGGGGGGGGGGGGGGGGGGGGGGGGGGGGGGGGGGGGGGGGGGGGGGGGGGGGGGGGGGGGGGGGGGGGGGGGGGGGGGGGGGGGGGGGGGGGGGGGGGGGGGGGGGGGGGGGGGGGGGGGGGGGGGGGGGGGGGGGGGGGGGGGGGGGGGGGGGGGGGGGGGGGGGGGGGGGGGGGGGGGGGGGGGGGGGGGGGGGGGGGGGGGGGGGGGGGGGGGGGGGGGGGGGGGGGGGGGGGGGGGGGGGGGGGGGGGGGGGGGGGGGGGGGGGGGGGGGGGGGGGGGGGGGGGGGGGGGGGGGGGGGGGGGGGGGGGGGGGGGGGGGGGGGGGGGGGGGGGGGGGGGGGGGGGGGGGGGGGGGGGGGGGGGGGGGGGGGGGGGGGGGGGGGGGGGGGGGGGGGGGGGGGGGGGGGGGGGGGGGGGGGGGGGGGGGGGGGGGGGGGGGGGGGGGGGGGGGGGGGGGGGGGGGGGGGGGGGGGGGGGGGGGGGGGGGGGGGGGGGGGGGGGGGGGGGGGGGGGGGGGGGGGGGGGGGGGGGGGGGGGGGGGGGGGGGGGGGGGGGGGGGGGGGGGGGGGGGGGGGGGGGGGGGGGGGGGGGGGGGGGGGGGGGGGGGGGGGGGGGGGGGGGGGGGGGGGGGGGGGGGGGGGGGGGGGGGGGGGGGGGGGGGGGGGGGGGGGGGGGGGGGGGGGGGGGGGGGGGGGGGGGGGGGGGTTTTTTTTTTTTTTTTTTTTTTTTTTTTTTTTTTTTTTTTTTTTTTTTTTTTTTTTTTTTTTTTTTTTTTTTTTTTTTTTTTTTTTTTTTTTTTTTTTTTTTTTTTTTTTTTTTTTTTTTTTTTTTTTTTTTTTTTTTTTTTTTTTTTTTTTTTTTTTTTTTTTTTTTTTTTTTTTTTTTTTTTTTTTTTTTTTTTTTTTTTTTTTTTTTTTTTTTTTTTTTTTTTTTTTTTTTTTTTTTTTTTTTTTTTTTTTTTTTTTTTTTTTTTTTTTTTTTTTTTTTTTTTTTTTTTTTTTTTTTTTTTTTTTTTTTTTTTTTTTTTTTTTTTTTTTTTTTTTTTTTTTTTTTTTTTTTTTTTTTTTTTTTTTTTTTTTTTTTTTTTTTTTTTTTTTTTTTTTTTTTTTTTTTTTTTTTTTTTTTTTTTTTTTTTTTTTTTTTTTTTTTTTTTTTTTTTTTTTTTTTTTTTTTTTTTTTTTTTTTTTTTTTTTTTTTTTTTTTTTTTTTTTTTTTTTTTTTTTTTTTTTTATAGAGGCAAATGGCCTGCAATGCGCCAGAAGGGGCGTAGTTTTTCAGGGAAAGGGCGTGTTTGTTTGGGGTTGGTGGGAGTGGCCGCTGGCCTGAAAATCACATACGCAGGATGGTTCCAGAAAGTGGCACCATTCCAGTCGGGCGGTTTAAGGGCAAGTGCTCCGGCATTGCAGCAGAAGGGGGGGTGAGTTTTCTTTGCAGGAAAGGCTTTGGTTTTGTGGGGGTTGGTGGGAGTGGCGGTGCTCCTGAAAATCCAGTACGCAGATGGTTCCCGATGAAAGGTGGCCCTGCAAGGGGGTTGAAGAGGGAAGTGGTCTGAATTGCAGCAGAAGGGGCAGGCAGTTTTATTCAGGAAAAGGCCGTATTTTTTTGGGGCTGTGGCTGGGAGTGCCGCTGGCTCTGAAAACCACGTACGCAGATGGCCAGATGAATGGCCATGCCAGTCGGGCTGTTGATGAAGTGGTCGCATCTGCAGCCGAGAGGGAGTCGTTTTATTCCAGGAAAAGGCGTAGTTTTTTGGGATTTGGTGGGAGGGCGGGCCCCTGAAAATCACATACCGGATGGCTCCGACCAAGTGCACCTGCCAGTCGGGTGGTTTGAAGAGGAAGGGCTCCGCATCTGCCGCAGAGCGGGGGGTGAGTTTTTTGCAGGGAAAAGGCCGTGGTTTTGTTCGGGGGTGGCTGGGAGTGGCCGGTGGCTTGAAAATCACGATAGCGATGGTTCCAGTGAAGGTGGCACCAGTGCAAGTGGGTGTTTGAAGAGCCAAGTGGTCTCATTGCCAGCCAGAGAGGAGGCATTTTATCGGGAAAGGGCCCTGTTTGTTGGGGCCTGTGGCGGGAGTGGCGCTGGCTCTGAAATCCACATCGCGTGGTCCAAAAAGTGCACATGCCAGTCGGGTGGTTTGAAGACAAGTGGTCCGCAACTGCAGCAGAAGGGGGTGGTTTTTCCGGGAAAGGGCCTGTTTTGTTCGGGGGCCTGTGGAGTGCGGTGGTCCTGAAAATCCGATACGGATGGTTCCGATGAAAGTGGACAGTGCCAAGTGGGGTTTGAAACAAGTGGTCTCATTGCCAGCGAAGGGCGGTATTTTTCAGGGAAAGGCTGTTTTTGGGGCTGTGGCGGGTGGCGGTGCCGAAAATCCAATCCGATGGTCCTGAAGTGGCCTGCCAGTCGGCGTTTGTAACAAGTGGCTCTGCAATTGCCGGGGGCGGTAGTTTTTCCGGAAAGGCGTATTTTTTGGGGCTGTGTGGGTGCGCTGGCCTGAAATCACGTAAGGATGGTCCCGGAAGGTGGCACAGTCCGTCGGTGGTTTTAAGGCAAGTGTCTGAATCTCAGCAGAAGGGGCGGGGGTTTTTTTCAGGAAAGGCTTGTTGTGTTGGGGCTTGGGTGGGAGTGGGGCGGTCCTGAAAACCCCATCGAGGTGGTTCCAGATGAAAGTGGCACCGCCAGTGGTGGTTGAAGAAAGGGCCTGAATCTGCAGCAAGGGGAGTTTGTTTTTCCAGGAAAGGGCCGTGTTTGTGTTCGGGGGTGTGGTGGAGTGGCGGTGGCTCTGAAAATCCCTTGCAGGATGGTTCCCAGTGAAGGTGGACAGTGAGTGGGGTTGATAACAGGGCTCTGCATTCGCAGGAGGGGAGGTGTTTTTTCAGGGAAAAAAAGGGCAGAGTTTTTTTGGGCTTGGTGGAGTGGCGGGCCTGAAATCACATACGCGATGGTCCGATGAAAGGGGCACGGTCGGGTGGTTTGAAGAGGAGGCTCTGCAATCTGCCAGCAGAAGGGGGGTAGTTTTTTGCCAGGGAAGGCGTGGTTTGTGTTCGGGGGTTGGTGGGAGTGGGTGGTCTGAAATCCGATCGCAGGGGTCCGATGAAAGTGGCACGTGCAGGGGTGTTGAAACAAATGGTTCAATTGCCAGCCAGGAGGGAGGTCAGTTTTATTCCAGGGAAAGGGCCCTGTTGTTTGGGGCTGGGCTGGGATGGCGCTGGCCGAAATCCCATAGGATGTCCAGAAAGGGCACATGCAAGTGGCTGTTGTAGACAAGTGGCCTGCAATTGCCAGCCAGAGGGGCAGTCGTTTTTTCCAGGAAAAGGCGGTTTTTTTGGGCTGTGGCTGGAGGGAGGCCTGAAAAACTACGGATGGTCCAGAAAGGTGGCACCGTCCAGTGGGGTTTGATAAAAGTGGTCTGCAATTCGCAGAGAGGGGGTAGTTTTTTCCAGGGAAAAGGGCGTTTTTTGGGGCTGTGGTGGGGTGCCGGGCTCTGAAAACCCGATACAGGATGGTTCCAGATGAAAGTGGCCATGCAGTGGTGTTTGATGACAATGTCTGCAATTGCCCGATGGGGGGTTTTTCCGGAAAGGGCGTGGGTTTTTTGGGGCTGTGCTGGAGTGGGCTGGCTCTGAAACACGAACGCAGGATGTTCCAGATGAAAAGGGACATGCAAATGGGCTGTTGAAGACAAGTGGTCCGCATTGCCAGCAGGAGGGGGTGTTTTTTCCAGGGAAAAGGGCCTGTTGTTTGGGCCTGTGGGGAGTGGGGGGTCCTGAAAATCCACTCCGATGTCCGAAAGTGGCCATGCCAGTGGGGTTGAACAAGTGGCTCTGATTGCCACCAGAAGGGAGGTGTTTTTTCCAGGAAAAGGGCGTGTTGTTTGGGGTGTGGCTGGAGTGGCCGGTGGCCGAAATCCAATAGCGGATGGTCCAAAAGTGGCCCGGAGTCGGTGGTTTGAAGAGGAAGGTCCTGCAAATTTTCAGCAGAGGGCGGTAGTTTTTTCCAGGAAAAGGCGTGGTTTGTTTGGGCTGGGCTGGGAGTGGCGGCTGGCTTGAAATCCCGATAGCAGGGGTTCCCAGATGAAAGGGGCACAGTGCAAGTGGGGTTGATTAAAGGGGCCTGCATCTGCCCGCAGGATGGGCAGTCGTTTATAGGGAAAGGGCCTATTTTTTTTGGGGCTGTGGGGGTGGCCTGGCTCTGAAATCACAACCAGGATGGTTCCAGATGAAAGGGGACATGCCAGTCGGGTGGTTGATAGAGGCAAGTGGTTCCTGCAATTTGCCAGCAGAAGATGGGCAGGTCAGTTTTAATTCCAGGGAAAGGGCCGTAGTTGTGTTTGGGGGCTGTGGCTGGGAGTGGCCGGCTGGCTCCTGAAAATCACAATAACGCAGGATGGCTCCCAGAACCAAGGTGGCCAGTGCCAGTCGGGCTGGTTTGATAGAGGCAAGTGGCTCCGGCAATCTGCCAGCAGAAGGGAGGGTCGGTGTTTTTTGCCAGGGAAAAGGGCCGTGAGTTTGTGTTCGGGGCCTGTGGCTGGGAGTGGCCGGCTGGCTCCTGAAAATCCACGATACGCTAGATGGTTCCAGAGAAGGTGGCACCAGTGCCAAGTCGGGCTGTTTGATAGAGGCAAGTGGTTCTGCAATTCTGCCAGCCAGAGCATGGGCGGGTGAGTTTTTTGCCAGGGAAAGGCCGTGTTTGTGTTCGGGGCTGTGGCTGGGAGTGGCGGCTGGCTCCTGAAAATCCACGATACGCAGGATGGTTCCCAGATGAAAGTGGCACCAGTCCAGTCGGGCTGGTTTGATAGAGCAAGTGGTCCTGCAATTGCCAGCCAGAGAGGGAGGTCAGTTTTATTCCAGGAAAAGGCCGTTGTTGTGTTTGGGGGCCTGTGGCTGGGATTTGGGCCCGGGTGGCTCCTGAAAATCCACAAAACGCGGATGGTTTCCCCGAAAAGGTGGCACCAGTGCCAGTCGGTGGTTGAAGAGGCAAGTGGCTCCCGCAAACTGCAGCCCAAAACGGGGGGGTAGTTTTTTTGCCAGGGGAAAAAAGGGGCCTGGTTTGTTTGGGGGCCTGTGGCTGGGGTGGCCCTGGCTCCTGAAAATCCCCGATAGCAGGATGGGTTCCCAGATAAAGGGGCAATGCCAAGTGGGCTGGGTTTTAAGACCCAATGGTCCCCAATTGCCAGCCCGAAGAGGGGGGTCCTTTTAATTCCAGGGAAAAGGGCCCTGGTTTTTGGTTTTGGGGGCCCGTGGGGGAGTGGCGGCTGGCTCCTGAAAATCCCGATAGCGGGTGGTTCCAGATGAAAGGGGCCCTGCCAAATCGGGGTGGTTTTTTTGACAAGTGGCCCGCATTTTGCCCCCAAAGGGGGGGTAGTTTTTTTCCCGGGAAAAGGGCCCTTTTTTGGGGGGGGTTAGGGGGGGCCTGTTTGGTGGGAGAAATGGGGCCGCCTTTTTTTTGGGGGGTCCTTTAAAATCCAAACCCGGGGAAAAGGGGAAAGGGGGGGGGGGTTTTTGGTGGCCCGAAAATTAAAGGGGTGGGAGAAAAGGTGGCACCAGTCCAGTCGGGTGGGTTTTAAGGGCAAATGCTCCCGCAATCTGCCAGCCAGAAGGGGGGAGGGAGTTTTTTTGGCAGGAAAAGGGGCTGGTTTGTGTTGGGGGGCCCTTTGGGTGGGGAGTGGCCGGGTGGTCCCGAAAATCCACGATACGCGGTGGTTCCCGATGAAAGGGGGCCAGTGAGTCGGGCTGGTTTTAAGACAAATGGCTCCTGCAATCTCCAGCCAGAACGGGGGGGTAGTTTTTTTCCAGGAAAGGGCCTGGGTTTTTTGTTTGGGGGCCCGGGCTGGGAGTGGCCGGGGTGGGTCCTGAAAAATCCACGATACGGATGGTTCCCAGTGAAAGGTGGCACCAGTGGGAAAATCGGGTGATTGATAAGGGAAGTGGGCCTGCTTGCCGCAGATGAGGGCGGTCAGTTTTTTCCAGGGAAAGGGCCGTGGTTTTTTGGGGGCTGGGCTGGGAGTGGCCGCTGGTCCTGAAAAAACACATACGCAGGTGTTCCCTTTAAAAGGGGGCCCATGCCAAGTTTTGGCAGTTTTAAAACCAAGTGGGTCGCAATTTGCCAAGGATGGGCAGGGCAGTTTTATTCCCGGGGAAAAAAGGGCGTGTTTTTTTTTGGGGGTGTGGGTGGGAGTGGCCGGCGGCCCTGAAAATCCCCATACCGGATGGTCCCAGGAAAAAGGGGCACATGCAAAATCGGGGTGGTTTTATAAAGTGGCCCTCAATCTGCCAGCCAGAAGGGGGGATGTTTTTTTTCCCGGGAAAGGGCCGTGGTTTTGTTTCGGGGGGCCTTTCGGGGAGGGCCCTGGCCCTTTAAAATCCCATAGCGGTTTTTCCCAGAAAGGTGGCACCCGTGCCAAGTCGGTGGTTTTTAAGAGGCAAGTGGGGCCGGGAATTTGCCCGCCAGAAGGGGGCGGGGGAGTTTTTTCCAGGGAAAAGGCCGTGTTTTGTTTGGGGGCCGTGGGTGGGGGTGGCCCCTGGCTCCTAAAATCACGTACGCAGGATGTTCCAGATGAAAAGGGGGCACATGCAAATGGGCTGTTTGAAGACCAAGTGGTTTCCCCAATTCCACCAGAAATGGGAGGCTTTTTTTTCCAGGGAAAGGGGCCGTGTTTTTTGGGGGCCCCGTGGCTGGGGGTGGCCGGTGGCCCGAAAACCACGATAGCAGGATGGTCCCAGAAAATTTTAATGGTGGGGCCTCCGAACTGAGCCGGGGGGGGTTTGAAACCCAAAAAGGGCCCATTTTTTTGGGGTTCCCTGCCCAAAATTGTTGGGCCCCGAAAAGGGGGAAGGCCAGGCGGGTGGTTTTCTGGGCCGGGGAAAGAAAGGGGGGTTTTTTTTCCGGGGGCGGGGCGGGGCCTGTGGCTGGGAGTGGCCCGGCTGGCTCCTGAAAATCCCGAAACGGGTGGCCAAAATGAAAGGTGGGACCAGGCAAGTCGGTTTTGATAGAGGGAAGGGGGTCCTGCAATTGCCAGCCAAGGGGGCGGTAGTTTTTTTCCAGGGGGAAAAGGGCCATTTTTGTTGGGGGCCCGGGTGGAGGGCCGCCCGGGTCTAAAATCCACATACCAGGATGGTTTCCCCGGAAAAGGGGCAAGTGCCAGTCGGGCTTTTGATAGAAGGGGCTCCGAATTGCCGCAAAGGGGGCGGGGGGTTTTTTCCAGGGAAAAAGGGCCGTGGTTTTTTTTGGGGGCCTGTGGCTGGGGATGGCCCGGTGGTCAAAACCACGAAAAGCGGTGGGGGCCCAATGAAAAGGGACCTGCCGGGCGGGGTGGATTTTATGAGGCAAGTGGTCCCGCAATTGCCCCCCCGAGAGGGGGAGGTAGTTTTATTCCCGGGAAAAGGGGGGTTTTTTTTTGGGGACCTTTGGCTGGGAGGGCCGGTGGCCCTGAAAATTCCAATTAAGCGGATGGTCCCAGAAAAGGGGGCCCCATGCCGTCGGGTGTTTGGGAAAAGGCAAGGGCTCCGCAATCTGCCAGCCAAAAAGGGGGGGTGATTTTTTTGCCCGGGGGAAAGGGCCTGGTTTTGTTCGGGGGCCTTGGCTGGATGGCCCGGTGGGTCCTGAAAAACCCGATACCAGGATGGTTCCGATGAAAGGGGGCACCAGTGCCAAGGGTGGTTTGATAAAAGTGGGTCTGCAAATTTCCAGCCGAAGGGGCGGTAGTTTTTTTCCCCCGGGGGAAAAGGCGGGTTTTTTGGGGGGTGGGTGGGAGTGGCCCCCTGGTCTGAAAACCCCATAGCGGATGGTCCAAAAAAGTGGCACGTGCCAAGTGGGGGGGTTTGATGACAATGGTCCCGCTTTCTGCCCCCAGAAAAAGGGCGGTTGTTTTTTCCAGGGAAAAAAAGGGCCCAGTTTTTTTTTTGGGGGGTTGGTGGGGGTGGCGGGGGCTCCTGAAAACCCATAGAGGATGGGTTCCCAGATAAAAGGGGGCAAGTGCCAGTCGGGGTGTTGATAGAGGAAGTGGCTCCTGAATCTGCCAGCCCGAACGGGGGGGTAGTTTTTTTTCCAGGGAAAAAGGGGGTGTTTTTTGGGTTTGGGGGGGGGTGGCGGGAGTGGGCCGGGTGGCTCCTGAAAATCCACTTGCAGGAGGTTCCAATGAAAGTGGCACCTGCCAGTGGCGGTTTTTTTAAAAGTGGCTCCCGCAATTGCCAGCCCGAAAAGGGGGTGTTTTTTTCCAGGGAAAAGGGCCGTTTGTTTGGGGCCCGTGGTGGGAGTGGGGCTTTCCCAAAATCCCCATACGGATTGTTTCCCAAGAAAGGTGGCACCAGTTCCGGTCGGCGGGGTTTTTATAACAAGTGGCTTTAATTGCCACCCCGAAGGGGGGGGGGTATTTTTTTCCGGGGAAAAAAAACCGTGGTTTTTTTGGGGGCTGTGGCTGGGGTGGCCGCTGGCCCCGAAAAATCCCCGTACGCGGTGGTTTCCCCGAAAAAGGGGCACCGTCCAATGGGGGGTTTGAAGAGGAAGGTCCCTGCAATCTGCCCGCCCGAAGGGGGGCGGGTAGTTTTTTTACAAAAGGGCGTTTTTTGTTGGGGCCTTGGTGGGAAAGGGCGGCCCCGGGTCCTGAAAATCCCGATACCAGGATGGTTCCCCGTGAAAGGTGGCACCAGATTGGGCGGGTTTGAAGAGGAAATGTCCTCAATCCCCCCCCCCCCAGAAAGGGGGGGGGGGGGGGGGGGGGGGGGGGTTTTTTTCCAGGAAAAGGGCCTGGTTTTTTTTGGGGGTGTGGCTGGGAGGGGGCTGGGTCCGAAAATCCACGATAGAGGATGGTTCCCCGAAAAAGGGGCACCCTCCAGTGGGTTTGGTTTTATAGACAAGTGGCCCTGCAATCTGCCACCCAAGGGGCGGTGTTTTTTCCCGGGAAAGGGCCGTGTTTTTTTTGGGGGGGGTTGGCTGGGGGGGCCGGGTGGCCCCTGAAAATCACAAAAAGCGGAGGTTCCCCCAAAAAGGGGGACAGTGCCAAAGGGGGGTTTGAAACCCAATGGGTCGCCTTTCCGCCAAAAGGGGGAGGGTTTTTTCCAGGGGAAAAAAGGGGCCCTGGTTTTTTTTGGGGGCCCCGTGGTGGGAGTGGGGCGGGCCTGAAAATCCCAAAACCGGATGGTTCCCCGGAAAAAGGTGGCACCAGTACCCGTTGGGCTGGTTTGAAGAGGGAAGTGGTCCTCAATTTGCCAGCCAGAAAGGGGGGGAATTTTTTTCCAGGGAAAGGGGCCGTTTGGTTTTGGGGGGCGTGGCTGGGAGTGGCCGTGGCCTGAAAAACCCCAAAAGCGGATGGTCCCCAAAAAGGTGGCACCAGTGCCAAGTCGGGGTGGTTTGATAAAAAGGGGATGTCCCGCAATCTGCCAGCCAGAAGCGGGGGGGGTGAGTTTTGTTTGCCAGGGAAAGGACCGGGTTTTTTGTTGGGGCCTTGGCTTGGAGTGGCCGGCTGGCTCCTGAAAATCCACGTACGCAGGATTTGGTTCCCAGATGAAATGGGGGCACCAGTCCGAGTTGGGGTTTGATAGAGGCCCAAGTGGTTCCTGCAATTGCCAGCCAGAAGGGGTGGTTAGTTTTTTTGCCAGGGGAAAAGGCCCTGGTTTGGTTTGGGGGCCTGTGGCTGGGGGTGGCCGGCTGGCTCCTGAAAAATCCACGATACGCAGGATGGTTCCCCGATGAAAAGGGGGCAGCAGTGCCAAGTCGGGCTGGTTTGATGTACCAATGGCTCCCGCAATCTGCCAGCCAGATGACGGGAGGTCAGTTTTACTTTCCCGGAAAAAAGGCCGTATTTTTTTTGGGGCCTGTGGCTGGAGTGGCCGCGGCCCCTGAAAACCCCATAGCGGTGGTTCCAGAAAAAGGTGGCACCCGGCCAAAATCGGGTGGGTTGATGAGGCAAGGGGCTCCGCAATTGCCAGCCCCAAAGGGGGGGGTGAGTTTTTTTTGCCCGGGGAAAGGGCCCTGTTTTTTTTGGGGGCCCTTGGTGGGAGTGGCCGGTGGCTCCTAAAATCCCGATAGAGGAGGTTCCCAAGAAAGTGGCACCTTCCGAGGCAGGTTTGATAAAAGTGCTCTCAAATTTCCGCCAGAGAGGGGAGTAGTTTTTTCCCGGGAAAAGGGCGTGTTTGTTTTTTGGCTTTTTGGCTGGGAGGGCCGGGGCCCGAAAAAACCACAAACGCGGTTGTCCAGAAAAGGGGGCCCGTGCCCAAATGGGTGTTTGATGACAAATGGCTCCGCAATTGCCCCCAGGAAGGGGGGGGGGGGATTTTCTTTTCCAGGGAAAAGGGCCCGGGTTTTTGTTGGGGCCCGTGGTGGGGGTGGCCGGGGGCTCCTGAAAACCCCGATAGCAGGGTGGTTCCCGTGAAGGTGGCCCCGTGCCCCGTCAGGAGGTTTGAAAGAGGGAAATGGGGGCTGCAATCTGCCCCAGGATGGGCGGTCATTTTAAATTTCCGGGGAAAGGGCCCTTTATTTTTTTGGGCCCTTTGGGTTGGGGGTGGCCCCTGGCTCTGAAAATCCCGTACACGGATGGGGCCCCAATGAAAGGTGGGGACAGTGGCTGGGTGGTTTGATAGAGGGAAGTGGCTCTGCAATTGCCAGCCCCAAAAAGGGGGGGTGGTTTTGTTTGCCCGGGAAAAGGGCCCTGGGTTTTTGGGTTTAGGGGCCCGTGGTGGGAGTGGCGGGTGGCTTCGAAAAACCACGATACGCAGGATGGTTCCCCAACCAAGGTGGCCCAGTACCCAGTTTGGGCTGGTTTTAAGAGGCAATGTCTCCCCAATCTGCCACCCCAAACGGGGGGGGTGAGTTTTGTTTGCCGGGAAAAAAGGGTAGTTTTTGTTTTGGGGCCTGAATGGGATTGCGGTGGGCCCCAAAATCCATACGCAGGTGGTTCCCAGATCAAAGTGGCAGCTGCCAAGGGCGCGGGTTTGATGACCCAAATGCTCCTGCAAACCCGCCAAAGATGGGAAGACTGTTTTAAATTTCCCGGGTAAGGGCCTGGTTTGTTTTGGGGGGTGTGGCTGGGGTGGGGGGTGGCTCCCGAAAAACAGATACCCCGGATGGGTTCCCCAAAGAAAGGTGGCCCATCCAGTCGGCTGGTTTTAAGAGGAAGTGGCCCCCCAAATTGCCCGCCAGAAAGGGGGGGGGGGGGTTTTTTCCAGGGATAAAAAGGCCCTGTTGTTTTTGGGGCTTTTGGGGTGGGAGGGCCGCTGGCCCTGAAAATCCAAAAAGCTGGGTGGTCCAAGAAGGGCACATGCCAAATGGGTGGTTTTATGAAATGGGTCCTGCAAATTTCCCCGAAAGGGGGGGGGGGGGGGGGGTTTTTTTTCCAGGGAAAAGGCCTGTTTGTTTCGGGGGCCTTGGTGGGGGTGCCCCCTGGCTCCTGAAAATCCCCCGATAAAGGATGGTTCCCCGTGAAAGGGGGCCCCGTGCATCGGTGGTTTGATAGGGCAAGTGGTCCTGCAAT
>NW_026993334.1:0-15482 GCF_028769735.1 Zonotrichia leucophrys gambelii
CCAATGGTATGTCACTTCGCTGCTGTCACCCATCCGTACAGCCCTCGGGGATGCCGTCATTGTTCACCATTATATGGACGACATCCTCGTGTGTGCGCCCGACCACAGTCTGCTTGCCCATGCGCTTGACCTGACAACCAATGCATTGGTTGCTGCAGGGTTCGAGCTCCAGCAGGACAAAATTCAGCGGATGCCACCTTGGAAGTACCTGGGCCTTGAAATTACAAAGCGGACCATTGTTCCGCAAAAATTGGCTATTAGGACAAAAGTCCAGACCCTAGCAGATGTCCATCAACTGTGTGGGTCTTTGAATTGGGTGAGACCCTGGCTGGGTATTTCAACCGAAGACCTAGCCCCCCTTTTCAATTTGTTGAAAGGGGGAGAGGGGCTCAGTTCCCCTAGGGCTCTCACCCCAGAGGCGGAGGTGGCCTTGGAGAGGGTACAAAAAGCTATTTCGACCAGGCAGGCCCATCGTTACCATCCGGGCCTGCCATTCAAATTTATAGTACTGGGAAATTGCCACACCTTCATGGCATCATCCATCAGTGGGACGACAGTCCGAAGGACCAAGGCTCAGGAGAGAAGCTTTTAATCATAGAGTGGGTCTTCCTGAGCCACCATCGGTCCAAAAGAATGACACGGCCACAGGAGTTGGTAGCCGAACTGATCCTCAAGGCGAGATCGAGGATCAGGGAGCTTGCAGGGTGTGATTTCTCATGCATCCATATTCCAATTGAATTGGAATCGGGCCAATTAAAATTAAAGACCTTTGAAGAACTGCTGCAAACCAATGAATATCTTCAGTTTGCACTTGACAGCTACACTGGGCGCATCGCAGTAGATCGGCCGGCCCACAAATTATTCAATTCGGAGTTCAAATTATCGTTGAAGAAGGTTCAGAGCAGGGAGCCGCTGGATGCTTTGACAGTTTTTACGGACGCGTCTGGAGCATCCCACAAGTCAGTGATGACTTGGAAGGATCCTCAAACTCAGAAGTGGGAGACCGATGTTGCTGTTGTGGAGGGCTCTCCACAGGTTGCTGAGTTGGAAGCAGTCGTCAGGGCATTCCAGAGATTCCCTGAACCTTTCAATTTGGTCACAGATTCTGCGTATGTTGCAGGTGTAGTGTCCCGAGCTAAGTCCGCAGTTCTTCAAGAGGTCACCAACAAAAGATTATTTGAATTGTTGAATAGGCTCGTCGAGTTGGTCTCCCACCGCGAGCATCCATTTTATGTCATGCATGTGAGATCACACACAGACCTGCCTGGGTTCATTGCGGAAGGCAACCGTCGTGCCGATTCTTTGGCCGCGGCTGGTGTTTCGCAGGCCCCTCTCCCAGATGTGTTCGGTCAAGCTAAGATCAGCCACCAACTGTTCCATCAAAATGCGCCTGGCCTGGTTCGTCAATTCAATCTGACGCAGGAGCAGGCCAAGGCGATTGTGGCCACATGTCCCCAATGCCAGCATGACCAAATGCCAACCGTGGCCTCGGGGGTTAACCCCCGAGGGCTGGCAAGCTGTGAGGTGTGGCAGATGGACGTAACACACATCCCATCTTTCGGTCGATTGTGTTACGTCCATGTCTCAGTCGATACCTTCTCCGGAGCTATCTACGCTTCTGCCCACACAGGTGAAAAGGCAGCGGATGTTCAGAAGCATCTGCTTCAAGCATTCGCTGTCTTGGGCATCCCTAGAGTCCTAAAAACAGACAACGGCCCTGCGTATACTTCTAAGGAGCTGCGGAGCTTCCTGCAACAATGGGGAATAGTCCATAAAACCGGCATCCCCTATTCCCCGACAGGCCAAGCCATGGTGGAAAGGGCCCACCAGAGCCTCAAAAAGATCCTGTCCCGACAACAACCGGCAATGAAGGTGGAGACCCCCCACGTCCGGCTGTCAAGAGCTTTGTACACCCTCAATTTTCTAAATTGCTCTTTTGACAGCCAAAATCCTCCAGTGGTCCGGCATTTCGGCAGTCACCAGCAGCTGCAGCCCAAAGCCAGGCCGCCGGATCTTGTAAAGGATCCGGAGACCTGGCGGACAGAGGGCCCCTTTGACCTGGTGACTTGGGGGAGGGGATACGCTTGCGTGTCCACTCCCTCAGGCCCCAAGTGGGTCCCGTCTAAGTGGGTCAGGCCCTTCGTCCCAAAGCAGAGGACCAAGACAGAGGCAGTACCACAGGTCCGGCAAGCGTGTTGGCGTCCTGCGGAGGAAGCAACACCACCAACCGTCTTCCTTTTCTCCTGAGCTTCCCCCTGTTTCGGAAGAACCCTCTCCTCCAGCTTCTCCTCCACCCCTTGACCTCTTGCACCATCTTTCCTCCTATTCCCCTCCAGCTCCAACCGTTACCCCTCGTATGTTTTATTTAAATTGGTTGTTTGGAGAGGAACCATTTCTGTGATTTCCATATACTTTTACGGCTCTCTTTTCATTTCAGTTGCATCTCCCAAATGGCCCCCGCATTGACAACGCTAGCTCCCAACCCTTGTCTGATGATGATGGTGCTGACGACCTGCGGACTCCTTCTGCCACCTACGGAGCCGTGGGTCATGCCCCAGCCAAAAGTCAACGTCTGGCGTGCCTTGGCTCAATCGCTAGGACAGGACAGCATCTGCCTGGACACCGGCGCTGCAGAGGACCCGATGTCGTCCTGCCTTGTGGGGATCCCTTTCTCTCCAGGAGAGTTCCCCCCTGCCTTTCAGTCTGCTTTTCCCCTATTTTGGCCCGGAGCCTTGCTTTCCTACCTGGCTTCGAACTCAGTAACACCTGGAGAGACGGAGTGGCGAGGCTGGATCCTGCGCCCTCCGAGCCCACAGAATTACATCTACTCGGTTCCGCCAATTCTACTATTTGTTTTCAGTTTGATTATACACTTACCCCCATCGAGAAGGGCACTGAGGTGGTCCTGCAAGCAAAGAAAGAATTTCAAGCGGACCGGTGGTGTCGTGCCGTTTTGAAGATCGTCGGCCCTACCACCACCAAGCGGACCCCTTATGCCCTTCCAAGGGGGGTGTTTTTGATTTGTGGCGACCGAGGGTGGGCAGGCATCCCCTCTAGTCTAGTCGGAGGGCCGTGCACCTTTGGCCGGCTGACGCTGTTTACCCCCAATGTCACCCAAATTATCAATTGGAAAAAGACCAACATCACATCCGAATTGGCTAGATCCAAAAGAGATCTTAAAGATCTCACTGAGGACTGTGATGATGAAATTACTCATTGGTCCCATTCAAAGTCGGTCGCCTTTACCATCTTGTTGCCTTGGGTATTGGTAGCCAAATCTCTAGGTGAATTGGGCCGCCTAGAGTGTTGGGTGGCTAAACAAGCCAATCTTACTTCAGCCGCGCTATACGACCTCCTTACAGACGAGGAAATAACAAGGCAGGCAACACTCCAGAACAGGGCAGCAATAGATTTTCTATTGCTGCTTCATCACCATCACTGTGAGGAGTTTGAGGGCCTCTGCTGCATGAACCTGTCCTCCAGAGCCGAGGACGCCAGGCACTCAATAAAAAGACTACAAGACCTCGTCCATCAGGTCAAGCAGGAAACATCAGACTGGCTGGGAGACATCTTCAAGGGTTGGGGCCTCAGCGGGTGGGCCAGTTCAGTTTTAGAATCAGTTTCTAAGATTGTTTTGAGTTTGATTGTACTTTTAGTTCTGTTCATGTGGATCCGCGGTTTGGTCCAAAAATTAATAGCCAGAGCCACAACTATGGCTGCCAATCATGCCACAATTCCCCAAGAGGAACCTTTCGAGCTGGAGGACCTCTCCTCAGAGGCCGAAGGAGCTGCAGACGAAGAGGGGTCAACCGAGCCGCCCCAAGAACATCTGTGGGCTGGCGAACTCCAGCTCGAAGAAGGGGAAGATTCGCAGGACCGGCCGCGGACATCTTCTTTTTGAGTTATACGGACATTCCTGTTTTCTTTATTTTATTTGTTAAGAAACGGGGAGATGTTGTAGTGTGTTTTAAGTTTCTCAGTTTGCTCCCCCATTTTATGCACTGTACCCTCCTTTGTTCTTTGTAAATGGTTCCTCTCTCCTCAGTTTTTCCCGCCACTGCCTCCCTGCCAGTTAAGTTGCCTAGTTACCATGCTATTTTTAGTTGCTAATGTTACAGTTTGTAGAACCGCTCCTCCCTCATCCCACCTAATAAGTAGATGTTTTCTCCTCCCTGGGCACAGTCAATCACCCCCCACTCCTCCCAGGTTTCGAGAACCTTCTCCTCTCTGGGGGTCATGGTTGGCTGTGGTCCCGGGGCCCCTCCTTTACTGTGTATTCGTTGGTTTCTGGTGTATGTCAGTTATGTTCAGTACCTCCCTTTGAGTTTCCCCATTGGATAGCTGGGCTCCCCTCCTCTCTCCTCCCCTTCCCTATAAAACCTCGCCGCTCCCCCTGTTTCGGTGCCATTTTGCTGGTTGGTGCCCCTCCTTGTTGGTGCCTCGGATCACCCAATAAACCGACTGTTCACCCCCAGCAAGTGGTCACCTCCTTATTCGTCTCGCGTGCGCAACTCCGAGCTCTTCCTCCAGCCCAGCCTGAGGCCAAGACGCCGAAGGGAGCTGGCTTCCTATGCGCAGGGGCGTTGGCCTTCTCACCCCTCGTGCTAGCCGGATCTAGGGCCGCGTACGCCCTCGCGCAGATATGGGGAAGTGGCTCCTGCAATCTGCCAGCCAGAAGCGGGACGGGTGAGTTTTGTTTGCCAGGGAAATGGGCCGTGGTTTTTGTTCGGGGGCCTGTGGCTGGGAGTGGCCGGCTGGCTCCTGAAAATCCACGATACGCAGGATGGTTCCCAGATGAAAGGTGACACCAGTCCCGAGTCAGGCTGGTTTGATAGTACCAAGTGGCTCCTGCAATCTGCCAGCCAGAAACGGGGCGGGTGAGTTTTCTTTGCCAGGGAAAAGGGCCGTGGTTTGTGTTCGGGGGCCTGTGGCTGGGAGTGGCCGGCTGGCTCCTGAAAATCCACGATACGCAGGATGGTTCCCAGATGAAAGGTGGCACCAGTGCCGAGTCAGGCTGGTTTGATAGAGGCAAGTGGCTCCTGCAATCTGCCAGCCAGAAACAGGGCGGGTGAGTTTTGTTTGCCAGGGAAAAGGGCCGTGGTTTGTGTTCGGGGGCCTGTGGCTGAGAGTGGCCGGCTGGTTCCTGAAAATCCACGATACGCAGGATGGTTCCCAGATGAAAGGTGGCACCAGTGCCAAGTCGGGCAGGTTTGATATTACCAAGTGGCTGCTGCAATGTGCCAGCCAGATGATGGGCAGGTCAGTTTTACTTCCAGGGAAAAGGGCCGTAGATTGTTTTTGGGGACTTGTGGCTGGGAGTGGCTGGCTGGCCCCTGAAAATCCACAATACGCAGGATGGTTCCCAGATGAAAGGTGGCACCAGTGCCAAGTCGGGCTGGTTTGATATTACCAAGTGGCTGCTGCAATGTGCCAGCCAGATGATGGGCAGGTCAGTTTTACTTCCAGGGAAAAGGGCCGTAGATTGTTTTTGGGGACTTGTGGCTGGGAGTGGCTGGCTGGCCCCTGAAAATCCACAATACGCAGGATGGTTCCCAGATGAAAGTTGGCACCAGTGCCAAGTCGGGCTGGATTGATAGAGGCAAGTGGCTCCTGCAATCTGCCAGCCAGATGATGGGCAGGTCAGTTTTACTTCCAGGGAAAAGGGCCGTAGTTTGTATTTGGGGACTTCTGGCTAGGAGTGGCCGGTTGGCCCCTGAAAAACCACAATACGCAGGATGGCTCCCAGACCCAAGGTGGCACCAGTGTCGAGTCGGGCTGGTTTGATAGAGGCAAGTGGCTCCTGCAATTTGCCAGCCAGAAGCGGGGTGGGTAAGTTTTGTTTGCCAGGGAAAAGGGCCGTTATATTTGTTTGGGGACCAGAGTCTGGGAGTGGCCAGCTGGCTCCTGAAAATCCACGATACGCAGGATGGTTCCCAGATGAAAGGTGGCACCAGTACCGAGTCGGGCAGGTTTGATATTACCAAGTGGCTGCTGCAATGTGCCAGCCAGATGATGGGCAGGTCAGTTTTACTTCCAGGGAAAAGGGCCGTAGATTGTTTTTGGGGACTTGTGGCTGGGAGTGGCCGGCTGGCCCCTGAAAATCCACGATACGCTGGATGGCTCCCAGACCCAAGGTGGCACCAGTGCCAAGTCGGGCTGGTTTGATAGAGGCAAGTGGCTCCTGCAATCTGCCAGCCAGAAGCGGGGTGGTTAAATTTTGTTTGCCAGGGAAAAGGGCCGTGGTTTGTGTTCGGGGGCCTGTGGCTGGGAGTGGCCGGCTGGCTCCTGAAAATCCACGATATGCAGGATGGTTCCCAGATGAAAGGTGGCACCAGTGCCAAGTCGGGCTGGTTTGATAGAGGGAAGTGGCTCCTGCAATCTGCCAGCCAGATGACGGGCAGGTCAGTTTTACTTCCAGGGAAAAGGGGCGTAGTTTGTGTTTGGGGCCTGTGGCTGGGAGTGGCCGGCTGGCTCCTGAAAATCCACGATACGCAGGATGGTTCCCAGATGAAAGGTGGCACCAGTGCCATGTCGGGCTGGTTTGATAGAGGGAAGTGGGTCCTGCAATCTGCCAGCCAGATGATGGGCAGGTAAGTTTTAATTCCAGGGAAAAGGACCGTAGTATTTGTTTGGGGACCTGTGTCTGGGAGTGGCCGGCTGGCTCCTGAAAATCCACGATACACAGGATGGTGCCCAGATGAAAGGTGGCACCAGTGCCGAATCAGGCTGGTTTGATAGAGGGAAGAGTCTCCTGCAATCTGCCAGCCAGATGATGGGCAGGTCAGTTTTACTTCCAGGGAAAGGGGCCGTAGATTGTATTTGGGGACTTCTGGCTGGGAGTGGCCGGCTGGCTCCTGAAAATCCACGATACACAGGATGGTTCCCAGATGAAAGGTGGCACCAGTGCCGAGTCAGGCTGGTTTGATAGAGGGAAGTGTCTCCTGCAATCTGCCAGCCAGAAGCGAGGCGGGTGAGTTTTCTTTGCCAGGGAAAAGGGCCGTGGTTTGTGTTTGGGGGCCTGTGGCTGGGAGTGGCCGGCTGGCTCCTGAAAATCCACGATGCGCAGGATGGTTCCCAGATGAAAGGTGGCACCAGTGTCGAGTCGGGCTGGATTGATAGAGGCAAGTGGCTCCTGCAATCTGCCAGCCAGATGACGGGCAGGTCAGTTTTACTTCCAGGGAAAAGGGCCGTAGTATTTATTTGGGGACCTGGGTCTGGGAGTGGCCGGCTGGCTCCTGAAAATCCATGATACGCAGGATGGTTCCCAGATGAAAGGTGGCACCAGTGCCGAGTCAGGCTGGTTTGATAGAGGCAAGTGGCTCCTGCAATCTGCCAGCCAGAACGGGGCGGGTGAGTTTTGTTTGCCAGGGAAAAGGGCCGTGGTTTGTGTTCGGGGGCCTGTGGCTGAGAGTGGCCGGCTGGTCCTCAAAATCCACGATACGCGGATGGTTCAAAGATGAAAGGTGGCACCAGTGCCAAGTCGGGCAGGTTTGATATTACCAAGTGGCTGCTGCAATGTGCGAGCCAGATGATGGGCAGGTCAGTTTTACTTCCAGGGAAAAGGGCCGTAGATTGTTTTTGGGGACTTGTGGCTGGGAGTGGCCGGCTGGCTCCTGAAAATCCACAATACGCAGGATGGTTCCCAGATGAAAGGTGGCACCAGTGCCAAGTCGGGCTGGATTGATAGAGGCAAGTGGCTCCTGCAATCTGCCAGCCAGATGATGGGCAGGTCAGTTTTACTTCCAGGGAAAAGGGCCGTAGTTTGTATTTGGGGACTTCTGGCTGGGAGTGGCCGGCTGGCCCCTGAAAATGCACAATGCGCAGGATGGCTCCCAGACCCAAGGTGGCACCAGTGTCGAGTCGGGCTGGTTTGAGAGAGTTAAGTGGTTCCTGCAATCTGCCAGCCAGAAGATGGGCAAGTCAGTTTTACTTCCAGGGAAAGGGGCCGTAGTTTGTGTTTGTGGGCCTGTGGCTGGGAGTGGCCGGCTGGCTCCTGAAAATCCACAATGCGCAGGATGGCTCCCAGACCCAAGGTGGCACCAGTGTCGAGTCGGGCTGGTTTGAGAGAGCCAAGTGGCTGCTGCAATGTGCCAGCCAGATGATGAGCAGTTCAGTTTTACTTCCAGGGAAAAGGGCCGTAGATTCTTTTTGGGGACTTGTGGCTGGGAGTGGCTGGCTGGCCCCTGAAAATCCACGATACGCAGGATGGTTCCCAGATGAAAGGTGGCACCAGTGTCAAGTCGGGCTGGTTTCATAGAGGCAAGTGGTTCCTGCAATCTGCCCGCCAGAAGCGGGGCGGGTGAGTTTTTTTTGCCAGGGAAAAGGGCCGTGGTTTGAGTTCGGGGGCCTGTGGCTGGGAGTGGCCGGCTGGCTCCTGAAAATCCACGATACGCAGGATGGTTCCCAGATGAAAGGTGGCACCAGTGCCGAGTCGGGCTGGATTGATAGAGGCAAGTGGCTCCTGCAATCTGCCCGCCAGAAGATGGACAGGTCAGTTTTACTTCCAGGGAAAAGGGCCGTAGTATTTGTTTGGGGAACTATGTCTGGGAGTGGCCGGCTGGCTCCTGAAAATCCACGATACGCAGGATGGTTCCCAGATGAAAGGTGGCACCAGTACCGAGTTGGGCTGGTTTGATATTACCAAGTGGCTCCTGCAATGTGCCAGCCAAATGATGAGAAGGTCAGTTTTACTTCCAGGGAAAAGGGCCGTAGTATTTGTTTGGGGAACTATATCTGGGAGTGGCCGGCTGGCCCCTGAAAATCCATCCACGATACGCAGGATGGTTCCCAGATGAAAGGTGCACCATGCCAAGTCGGGCTGGTTTGATAGAGGCAAGTGGCTCCTGCAATCTGCCAGCCAGAACGGGCAGGTCAGTTTTACTTCCAGGGAAAAGGGCCGTAGTTTGTGTTGGGGCCTGTGGCTGGAGTGGCCGGCTGGCTCCTGAAAATCCACATACGCAGGATGGTCTCCCAGACCCAAGGTGGCACCAGTGCCAAGTCGGGCTGGTTGATAGAGGCAAGTGGCTCCTGCAATCTCCAGCCAGAACGGTTGGTAGAAGTTTTGTTTGCCAGGGAAAAGGGCCGTGGTTTGTGTTCGGGGCCCTGTGGCTGGGGGTGGCCGGCTGGCTCCTGAAAATCCACGATACACAGGATGGTTCCGGGATGAAAGGTGGCACCAGTGCCAAGACAGGCTGGATTGATAGAGGCAAGTGGCTCCTGCAATCTGCCAGCCAGAATGTGGGCAGGTCAGTTTTACTTCCAGGGAAAAGGGCCGTAGTTTGTGTTCGGGGGCCTGTGGCTGGGAGTGGCCGGCTGGCTCCTGAAAATCCACGATACGCAGGATGGTTCCCAGATGAAAGGTGGCACCAGTGCCGAGTCGGGCTGGTTTGATAGAGGGAAGTGGCTCCTGCAGTCTGCCAGCCAGATGACGGGCAGGTCAGTTTTACTTCCAGGGAAAAGGGCCGTGGTTTGTGTTCGGGGGCAGTGGCTGGGAGTGGCCGGCTGGCTCCTGAAAATCCACGATACGCAGGATGGTTCCCAGATGAAAGGTGGCACCAGTGCCAAGACGGGCTGGATTGATAGAGGCAAGTGGCTGCTGCAATGTGCCAGCCAGATGATGGGCAGGTCAGTTTTACTTACATGGAAAAGGGCCGTAGTTTGTGTTCGGGGGCCTGTGGCTGGGAGTGGCCGGCTGGCTCCTGAAAATCCACGATACGCTGGATGGTTCCCAGATGAAGGTGGCACCAGTGCCGAGTCGGGCTGGTTTGATATGAGGGAAGCGGCTCCTGCAATCTGCCAGCCAGAAGAGGGCGGGTGAGTTTGTTTGCCAGGAAAAGGGCCGTGGTTTGTGTTCGGGGGCTGTGGCTGGGAGTGGCCGGCTGGCTCCTGAAAATCCACGATACGCAGGATGGTTCCCAGATGAAAGGTGGCACCAGTGCCAAGTCGGGCTGGTTTGATAGAGGCAAGTGGCTCCTGCAATCTGCCAGCCAGAAACGGGGCGGGTGAGTTTTGTTTGCCAGGGAAAATGGCCGTGGTTTGTGTTCGGGGTCCTGTGGCTGAGAGTGGCCGGCTGGTTCCTGAAAATCCACGATACACGGTATGGTTCCCAGATGAAAGGCGGCACCAGTGCCAAATCGGGCAGGTTTGATATTACCAAGTGGCTGCTGCAATGTGCCAGCCAGATGATGAGCTGGTCAGTTTTACTTCCAGGGAAAAGGGCCGTAGATTCTTTTTGGGGACTTGTGGCTGGGAGTGGCTGGCTGGCCCCTGAAAATCCACAATACGCAGGATGGTTCCCATATGAAAGGTGGCAGCAGTGTCGAGTCGGGCTGGTTTGATATGGGGAAGTGGCTCCTGCAATCTGCCAGCCCGAAGCGGTGCGGGTGAGTTTTGTTTGCCAGGGAAAAGGGCCGTTGTTTGTGTTCGGGGGCCGGTGGCTGAGAGTGGCCGTCTGGTTCCTGAAAATCCACGATACACGGGATGGTTCCCAGATGAAAGGCGGCACCAGTGCCAAGTCGGGCAGGTTTGATATTACCTAGTGGCTGCTGCCATGTGCCAGCCAGATGATGAGAGGGTCAGTTTTACTTCCAGGGAAAAGGGCCGTAGATTCTTTTTGGGGACTGGTGGCTGGGAGTGGCTGGCTGGCCACTGAAAATCCACAATACGCAGGATGGTTCCCAGATGAAAGGTGGCACCAGTGCCATGTCGGGCTGGTTTGAGAGAGTCAAGTGGTTCCTGCAATCTGCCAGCCAGAAGATGGGCAAGTCAGTTTTACTTCCAGGGAAAGGGGCCGTAGTTTGTGTTTGTGGGCCTGTGGCTGGGAGCGGCCGGCTGGCTCCTGAAAATCCACGATACGCAGGATGGTTCCCAGATGAAAGGTGGCACCAGTGTCGAGTCGGGCTGATTTCATAGAGGCAAGTGGTTCCTGCAATCTGCCAGCAAGAAGCGGGGCGGGTGAGTTTTGTTTGCCAGGGAAAAGGGCCGTGGTTTGTGTTCGGGGGCCTGTGGCTGGGAGTGGCCGGCTGGCTCCTGAAAATCCACGATACGCAGGATGGTTCCGAGATGAAAGGTGGCACCAGTGCCAAGACGGGCTGGATTGATAGAGGCAAGTGGCTCCTGCAATCTGCCAGCCAGATGACGGGCAGGTCAGTTTTACTTCCAGGGAAAAGGGCCGTAGTGTGTGTTCGGGGGCCTGTGGCTTGGAGTGGCCGGCTGGTTCCTGAAAATCCACGATACGCAGGATGGTTCCCAGATGAAAGGTGGCACCAGTGCCGAGTCGGGCTGGATTGATAGAGGGAAGTGGCTCCTGCAATCTGCCAGCCAGATGACGGGCAGGTCAGTTTTACTTCCAGGGAAAAGGGCCGTGGTTTGTGTTCGGGGGCTGTGGCTGGGAGTGGCCTGCTGGCTCCTGAAAATCCACGATACGCAGGATGGTTCCCAGATGAAAGGTGGCACCAGTGCCAAGACGGGCTGGATTGATAGAGGCAAGTGGCTCCTGCAATCGGCCAGCCAGGTGACGGGGCGGGTGAGATTTCTTTGCCAGGGAAAAAGGCCGTGGTTTGTGTTCAAGGGCCTGTGGCTGGGAGTGGCCGGCTGGTTCCTGAAAATCCATGATACGCAGGATGGTTCCCAGATGAATGGTGGCACCAGTGCCGAGTCTGGCTGGATTGATAGAGGCAAGTGGCTCCTGCAATCTGCCAGGCAGATGATGGGCAGGTCAGTTTTACTTCCAGGGAAAAGGGCCGTAGTTTTTGTTCGGGGGCCTGTGGCTGGGAGTGGCCGGCTGGCTCCTGAAAATCCACAATACGCAGAATGGTTCCCAGATGAAAGGTGGCACCAGTGTCGAGTCAGGCTGGTTTGATAGAGTCAAGTGTCTCCTGCAATCTGCCAGCCAGAAGCGGGGCGGGTGAGTTTTCTTTGCCAGGGAAAAGGGCTGTGGTTTGTGTTCGGGGGCCTGTGGCTGGGAGTGGCCGACTGGCTCCTGAAAATCCACGATACCCAGGATGGTTCCCAGATGAAAGGTGGGACCAGGGCCGAATTGGGCTGGTTTGATATGGGGAAGTGGCTCCTGCAATCTGCCAGCCAGAAGCGGGGCGGGTGAGTTTTGTTTGCCAGGGAAATGGGCCGTGGTTTTTGTTCGGGGGCCTGTGGCTGGGAGTGGCCGGCTGGCTCCTGAAAATCCACGATACGCAGGATGGTTCCCAGATGAAAGGTGGCACCAGTGCCGAGTCGGGCTGGTTTGATAGAGGCAAGTGGCTCCTGCAATCTGCCAGCCAGATGACGGGCAGGTCAGTTTTACTTCCAGGGAAAAGGTCCGTAGTATTTATTAGGGGGCCTGTGGCTGGGAGTGGCCGGCTGGCTCCTGAAAATCCACGATACGCAGGATGGTTCCCAGATGAAAGGTGGCAGCAGAGTCGAGTCGGGCTGGTTTGATATGGGGAAGTGGCTCCAGCAATCTGCCAGCCCGAAGCGGTGCGGGTGAGTTTTGTTTGCCAGGGAAAAGGGCCGTGGTTTGTGTTCGGGGGCCTGTGGCTGAGAGTGGCCGTCTGGTTCCTGAAAATCCACGATACACGGGATGGTTCCCAGATGAAAGGCGGCACCAGTGCCAAGTCGGGCAGGTTTGATATTACCTAGTGGCTGCTGCAATGTGCCAGCCAGATGATGAGCAGGTCAGTTTTACTTCCAGGGAAAAGGGCCGTAGATTCTTTTTGGGGACTGGTGGCTGGGAGTGGCTGGCTGGCCCCTGAAAATCCACAATACGCATGATGGTTCCCAGATGAAAGGTGGCACCAGTGCCAAGTCGGGCTGGATTGATAGAGGAAAGTGACTCCTGCAATCTGCCAGCCAGATGATGGGCAGGTCAGATTTACTTCCAGGGAAAAGGGCCGTAGTATTTATTTGGGGACTTCGGGCTGGGAGTGGCCGCCTGGCCCCTGAAAATGCACTATGCGCAGGATGGTTCCCAGACCCAATGTGGCACCAGTGTCGAGTCGGGCTGGTTTGAGAGAGCCAAGTGGTTCCTGCAATCTGCCAGCCCGATGACGGGGAGGTCAGTTTTACTTCCAGGGAAAAGGGCCGTGGTTTGTGTTCGGGGGCCTGTGGCTGGGAGTGGCCGGCTGGCTCCTGAAAATCCACGATACGCAGGATGGTTCCGAGATGAAACGTTGCACCAGTGCCGAGTCGGGCTGGTTTGATATGGGGAAGTGGCTCCTGCAATCTGCCAGCCAGAAGCGGGGCGGGTGAGTTTTGTTTGCCACGGAAAAGGGCCATGGTTTGTGTTCGGGGGCCTGTGGCTGGGCGTGGCCCGCTGACTCCTGAAAATCCACGATACGCAGGATGGTTCCCAGATGAAAGGTGGCACCAGTGCCGAGTCTGGCTGGTTTTGATAGAGGCAAGTGGCTCCTGCAATCTGCCAGCCAGAACGGGCGGTAGTTTGTTTGCCAGGGAAAAGGGCCGTATTATGTGTTGGGGCCCTGTGGCTGGGAGTGGCCGGCTGGCTCCTGAAAATCCACGATACGCAGGATGGTTCCCAGATGAAAGGTGGCACCAGTGCCGAGTCGGGCTGGTTTGATAGAGCCAAGTGTCTCCTGCAATCTGCCAGCCAGAGACGGGCAGGTCAGTTTTATTCCAGGGAAAAGGCCGTGTTTTGTTGGGGCCTGTGGCTGGGAGTGGCCGGCTGGCTCCTGAAAATCCACGATACGCAGGATGGTTCCCAGATGAAAGGTGGCACCAGTGCCGAGTCGGGCTGGTTTGATAGAGCCAAGTTTCTCCTGCAATCTGCTAGCCAGAAGCGGGTGGGTTCAGTTTTGTTTCCCAGGGAAAAGGGCCGTGGTTTGTTTTCTGGGGCCTGTGGCTGGGAATGGCCGGCTGGCTCCTGAAAATCCACGCCGCGCAGGATGGTTCCCAGACCCAAGGGGGCACCAGTGCCGAGTCGGGCTGGTTTCATGGAGCCACGTGGCTCCCGCAATCTGCCAGCCAGAAGATGAGCTGGTCAGTTTTACTTCCAGCGAAAAGGGCCGTAGTTTGTGTTTGGGGCCTGTGGCTGGGAATGGCCGGCTGGCTCCTTAAAATCCACGCCGCGCAAAATGGTTCCCAGATGAAAGGTGGCACCAGTGCCGAGTCGGGCTGCTTTGATAGAGCCAAGTGTCTCCTGCAATCTGCCAGCCAGAAGTGGGCGGGTGAGTTATGTTTCCAGGGAAAAGGGCCGTGTTTGTGTTCGGCGCCAGTGGGGGGAGTGGCCCGGGTGGCTCCTGAAATCCCGATACGCAGGAGGTTCCCCAGATAAAAAATGGCACCATGCCGAGTCGGGGTGTTTTTTAAACCAAGTGCCCTTCAATCTGCCAGCCAAAGAGGCGGATTAGTTTTGTTTGCCAGGAAAAGGCGTTTTGTGTTTTGGGCCCCGTGCTGGGAGTGGCCGCTGGTCCTGAAAAAAACCCGATAGAGATGTTCCCAGATGAAAGGTGGCACCAGTGCCAAACGGGGTGGGTTATAGTACCAAGTGGGTCCTGAATCTGCCGGGAAAAAGATGGGCAGGTATTTTACTTCCGGGAAAAGGGGCCCATTTTTTTTGGGGGGCCCTGGCGGGAGGGGCCGGGTGCTCCTGAAATCCACATACGCAGGATGGTTTTCCCCGATGAAAGGTGGGACCAGTGCCAATGGGCTGGTTGATAGAGGGAAATGCTCCTGCAATCCCCACCAAGTGGGGGGTATTTTTTTTTTCCCAGGGGAAAAGGGCCGGGTTTGGGTTTTGGCCGGGTTTTGGATGGCCGCGGCTCCTGAAAATCCACGTTTTCCAATGGTTCCCAGAAAAGGGGCACCAGTCCCGTCGTTTGGTTTGAAAGACCAAATGGGTCCTGCAATCTGCCAGCCAGAAGGGGGCGGGGAGTTTTTGTTTCCAGGGGAAAAAGGGGCCTTATTTGTTTGGGGCCTGGGCTGGGGGTGGCCGGGGTGGGTCCTGAAAACCCGTCGCAGGATGGTTCCCCCCAAAGAAAGGGCACCTGCCATCGGGGTGGTTTATAGAGGGAGTGGGCCCGCAATCGCCAGCCAAGATGGCAGTCGTTTTTTCTTCCGGGGGAAAAGGGCCCAAAAATTTTGTTTGGGGGGCCCGTGGGGGAGTGGCCGCGCTCCTGAAAATCCCCTTTTGCAGGATGGTTTTCCCAGAAAGGGGCACCATGGGGCCAGTGGGCCGTTGGGAAAAGAATGGCTCCGCAATCTCCCCCCAGAACGGGGGGTGAGTTTTTTTTTGCCAGGGAAAGGGCCTTTTTTTGTTCGGGGCTTGGCTGGGAATGGCCGGGTGGGTCCCAAAATCCCCGCCCCGGATGTTCCCAGAAAAAGTGGCACCCCTGCCCAAATCGGGCTGGGTTTATAGTACCAAGTGGCCCTGTAATCTGCAGCCAGATGTGGGCAGGGGCGTTTTACTTCCCGGGGGAAAAGGGGCCCATTTTGGTTTGGGGCCTGTGGTTTGGGGGTGGGCCCGGGGCTTG